>NC_053022.1:287784531-287991567 GCF_003073215.2 Triticum urartu
GCTTTCTAATTTTTTCCATGATCCCAAATAAAAGAAAAGAGAAAGAAACAAAAAAGAAACAAAGAGATCATGTGACTCTTATGAAGAGTAATGAGCTCATATAGAAAGAGTATGATTAATAAAAGTTATTGAGGGTTGACAAACATAGTTTTGCTCATCGTTGCAATTAATAGGAAGTAATAAAGAAAGAGAGGTCTTCACATATAAATATACTATCTTGGACATCTTTTATGATTGTGAGCACTCGTTAAAACATGACATGCTAAATAGTTGACATTGGACAAGGAAGACAACATAATGGGTCATGTTTTCCTACATCCGAGATGAATTATATTGTCTTGGATCCTCCAACATGTTGAGCTTGCCTTTCTCCCTCATGCTAGCAAAATTCATTGCACCAAGTAGAGATACTACTTGTGCTTCCAAATACCCTTAAACTAGTTTTGCCATGAGAGTCCACCATACTTACCTATGGATTGAGTAAGTTCCATCAAGTAAGTTGTCATCGGTGCAAGCAATAAAAATTGCTCTCTAAATATGTATGATTGATTGGCGTGGAAGAAATAAGCTTTATACGATCGTGTGATATGGAAGTAATAAAAGCAATAGACTGCATAATAAAGGTCCATATCACAAGTGGTAATATAAAGTGACGTTCTTTCGCATTAGGATTTTGTGCATCTACCCACAAAAGCGCATGACAACCTCTGCTTCCCTCTACGAAGGGCCTATCTTTTACTTTTATCTCCTGCACTACAAAAGAGTCATGGTGATCTTCACCCTTCCTTTTTACACTTTATCCTTTGGCAAGCACAATATGTTGGAAGGATCTTGGTATGTATGGCTAATTGGATGTGAGTTTTCATGAACTATTACTGTTGGCATTACCCTTGAGGTAAAATGTTGGGAGGCAAAACTATAAGCCCCTATCTTTCTCTGTGTCCGGTTAAGACTCCATACCCGTAAGTATTGCGTGAGTGTCAGCAATTGTGAAAGACTATATGATAGTTGAGTATGTGGACTTGCTAAAAAGCTCTTATACATTGAGTCTTTCCTATGTTATGATAAATGGCAATTGCTTCAATGACTGAGATTATAGTTTGTCAGTTTTTCATGAAGTTTATGATTCATACTTGATATTGTGATTGAATTATTACTCTAGCATAAGATATCATATGACAAGAATTATATAAGTTGCTGCTCTAAGAATGATCATGATGCCCTCATGTCCATATTTTATTTTTATCGACACCTTCATCTCTAAACATGTGGACATATTTTTCGATTTCGGCTTTTTTCTTGAGGACAAGCGAGGTCTAAGCTTGGGGGAGTTGATACGTCCATTTTGCATCATGCTTTTATATCAATATTTATTGCATTATGGGCTGTTATTACACATTATGTCACAATACTTATGCCTATTCTCTCTTATTTTACAAGGTTTACATAAAGAGGGAGAATGCCGGCAGCTGGGAATCTAGGCTGGAAAAGGAGCAAATATTAGAGACCTATTCTGCACAGCTCCCAAAGCCCTGAAACTTCACGGATGATGTTTTCCAAATATATAAAAAACATTGAGCGCAAGAACTTCACCAGGGGGGCCACACCCTGCCCACAAGGGTGGGGGCACGCCCTACCCCCCTGGGCGCACCCCCTACCTTGTGGGCCCCCTAGTGGCCCTCCGGTGACCATCTTCTGCTATATGGACTCTTTCGATGAGAAAAAAAAAATCATAAGCCATCTTCTCGGACGAAACTCCGCCGCCATGAGGCAGAACCAATCTAGGGTTCTGGCAGTGCTGTTCTGCCAGGGAAACTTCCCTCCGGGAGGGGGAAATCATCAGCATCGTCATCACCAATGCTCCTCTCATCGGGAGAGGGCAATCTCCATCAACATCTTCATCAGCACCATCTCATCTCAAAACCCTAGTTCATCTCTTGTATCCAATTCTTGTCTCCAAGTCCGGGATTGGTGCTAGTAGGTTGCTAGTAGTGTTAATTACTCCTTGTAGTTGATGCTAGTTGGTTTAATTGGTGGAAGATCATATGTTCAGATCCTATATGCACATTAATACCCCTCTTATTATGAACATGTTTACGCTTTGTGAGTAGTTGCTTTTGTTCCTGAGGACATGGGAGAAGTCTTGCTATTAGTAGTCGTGTGAATTTGGTATTCGTTCGATATTTTGATGAGATGTATGTTGTCTATCCTCTAGTGGTGTTATGTGAACATCGACTACATGACACTTCACCATTATTTGGGCCTAGAGGAAGGCATTGGGAAATAATAAGTAGATGATGGGTTGCTAGAGTGACAGAAGCTTAAACCCTAGTTTATGTGTTGCTTCGTAAGGGGCTGATTTGGATCCATATGTTTCATCCTATGGTTAGGTTTACCTTAATACTTTTGTTGTAGTTGCGGATGCTTGCAATAGAGGTTAATCATAAGTGGGATGCTTGTCCAAGTAAGGGCAGCACCCAAGCACCGGTCCACCCACATACCAAATTATCAAAGTACCGAACGCGAATCATATGAACGTGATATAAACTAGCTTGACGGTATTCCCATGTGTCCTCGGGAGCGCTTTACATCATATAGGAGTTTGTCCAGGCTTGTCCTTTGCTACAAAAAGGATTGGGCCACCTTGCTGCACCTTATTTTATTTTGTTACTTGTTGCTCGTTACAAATGATCCTATCACAAAACTATCTGTTACCACTTATTTCAGTACATGCAGAGAATACCTTGCTGGAAACCGCTTATCATTTCCTTCTGCTCCTTGTTGGGTTCCATACTCTTACTTATCGAAAGGACTATGATAGATCCCCTATACTTGTGGGTCATCAAGCCATATTGCACAGTCCCCAATGCCGCGCCAGGCTTTTCTGGCTCCTCGGGCTTAATTGGGAGGCGCTAGTTTAAATATGCTAGTAGCTGATGCGGAAGCTGCAAGGGAGGTGCGGCTAGGGCGAGCACGCGAGCCACGAGATGATGTGAGGGAAAACCCGTTCACGTGGATGGGCTATCTAGTGCACCCAGATTGTGGTGCGACACATCCGCTCTACTTCGGAAGTCAAACTACAAGTGTACAATATTGGCTCACAGCGAAGTTACTATTTTTTAAAAAGGCTGCCGTGCGTTCGGCCGGGATCGAACCCACAAAACGAGCTATACACTCCCGCGACCACTAGTAGTATTCGTTGGCATACAATGCAACCTAGAATCGCCATTTGTCGCTAGTACATTGTTCCTTACAAGAAACCACTAATAATGCCAAGAAACCACTACCACTTGCATACGTGGTAGACTTAAGATAAGACTACCTTATCAACTATTGTACTCCCTCCATTCCCTTATACAAGGCCACTATCAAAAATACATTTTGCATCAGTACAAGGCCACCAACAGTAATTGAGGCAAAAATTAATAATGTTTCCTCATACTAGCAATTTTTTAATACTTACATGCATGTAGTCATAATGACACTCAGCCACTTCCTTTCCATTCATTCGTTGCATGCTTGTGGTGTATTAATCATCCTGGTTAACAAAAAGAAAAGTTGACTTGCAAAGGAGTCATTAAATTTTATCTTGGTACCTGTAATAAAGTATCAGTTTGTGGCCTTGTATAAGGGAATGGAGGGAGTACATGCCCTTACCAACCAGCCCTACCAAGAAACGACTACTCTACAAAGTGCCGTTATAGGCACGTTTCAACACATGTTGCCTGTCGGTGTCAAAACCGGCGGATCTCATCCTCGCTGACCGCAGTTCGTCCAGGGCTCTCCTGATAAAGAGAGAGACTTCAGAGAATTCAGGATATCGCCAAAAGGCGAGTGCTGAAAGATGTCCGCGGCGGTGAACTCCATTATTGGCACCCAATCAGATTCGATCGGCAGGGGCGCGGGGGGTTCGGAGTCCGGAGAGGAGTCCGGATCCTCGGAGTCGTGAGTCACGCGGAGTGTGGGGCCGGCGTTCGGCTCGATCGCCTTTGAGATCGCAGCCCCCGAGGTGACGTGCAACCGCTCATCCTTGATTGACACAACTGGCTCCGAATTAAGGGTCAGAGCTGGTGCGTTTGCGGCCTCCGGGATACTGTTCGGTGATAGAGCTAGATCATGCCCCGCGAGACAGTGCGGCGCGCTTGGTTGTGGCTCGAATCCGTCGAAGATCAAATCTCCACGGATGTTTGCCATGTAATTTAGGCTTCCAAACCTGACTTGATGGCCAGGGGCGTAGCTTTCGATCTACTCCAGGTGGCCAAGCGAATTGGCCCGCAGTGCGAAGCCGCCGAAGACGAAGATCTGTCCGGGGAGAAAAGTCTCACCCTGGACCGCATCGTTGTTGATGGTCAAAGGAGCCATCGGGCCAAAAGGCGACGACACAGAGGAACTCTCAATGAAAGCACCAATGTCGGTGTCAAAACCGGCGGATCTCGGGTAGGGGGTCCCGAACTGTGCGTCAAGGCCGGATGGTAACAGGAGACAAGGGACGCGATGTTTTTACCCAGGTTCGGGCCCTCTCGATGGAGGTAATACCCTACTCCTGCTTGATTAATATTGATGATATGGGTAGTACAAGAGTAGATCTACCACGAGATCAAGGAGGCTAAACCCTAGAAGCTAGCCTATGGTATGATTGTTGTATATGGAGTTGATGTCCTACGGACTACAACCCTCCGGTTTATATAGACACCGGATAGGGTTAGGGTTACACAGAGTCGGTTACAATGGTAGGAGATCTTGAATATCCGCATCGCCAAGCTTGCCTTCCACGCCAAGGAAAGTCCCATCCGGACACGGGACGAAGTCTTCAATCTTGTATCTTCATAGTCCTGGAGTCCGGCTGAAGGTATAGTCTGGCTACCCGAACACCCCCTAATCCAGGACTCCCTCAGTAGCCCCTGAACCAGGCTTCAATGATGACGAGTCCGGCGCGCAGATTGTCTTCGACATTGCAAGGCGGGTTCCTCCTCCAAGTCCTTCATAGAAGATTGTAAACACCAAGAGTAGTGTCCGGCTCTGCAAAAGAAGTTTTCCACATATTTCCATAGAGAGAATAATATTAACACAAATCAAATCTGTGGACGTATTCCGCAGTGCGTCATCACACTATGGCCAAGTCCTTTACTCGAATCGTTTTTACTTTTCCACCTCAGCATGTTTTGCGAGGCGGTTTCCTTGGCACGTCTTGTCAAAGCAGAGATCGTGTACCCCTTTTACGGGATTCTCATCAATACGGACGTGGGTAACCCAACCGTGCCCGTTAGCATGTTTCCTCGATTAAATATGAGTCCCGAACGGTTATGGGGAGGGCTCTTGGTATTCAACCTCTTATAAACAGACCAAGGCCTTACTCCTTTTTTCGATCTCAAGCGAGTTCGCCCGTCGCCTCGAGTTCCAACACCCTAGGCTCCAGATTCTAGGCGCTTCGGACCTTCGATGATGACCGGTTCTGACCTTCAAGGCCGATGGACGCCCTCTTCCGTCACGGAGGAGGACATACTAAAGTTGAGGGAGGCTAAGTTTCTGAACGGCGAAATTTCGCATAGGTTGCCTTCTCAAGGGCAGGTCATTCCCAGTCCCCAGCCCGGTGAGAGCGTGGTGTTCATGTCTCACTTCCTTCGGGGGTTGGGCTTCCCAATGGATCCCTTTGTGAGGGGACTGCTGTTTTATTACGGGCTGGAATTCCATGACTTAGCTCCGAAGTCCATCCTCCATATCTCCTCGTTTATTGTCGTGTGTGAAGCATTCCTCCGTGTTACCCCTCACTTCAGATTATGGCTCAAGACCTTCAAAGTGGAGCCGAAGATGATCAAGGGATGACACGCAGAGTGTGGAGGCGCTGTTATAAGCAAAAATGCTGATGCTCCATGGCCCGAGGGCTCTTTTCAAGAGGAGCTAGGCTTGTGGCAACGAGAGTGGTTTTATATCACCGCTCCCCGGAGCACCAAGTGGGTGGCGCCTCCTGCCTTTCGCTCGGGTCCCCCACCACGGCTAGCGTCATGGGTCAACAGAGGGTTAGATTGGGGTTTGCCCAAAGATGTGCCCTTGTTAAAGGGTCGCATTAAGGATCTCTTGGAAGGAGACCTCAGCCTGGTCAAGGTGACGCAGGTCATGCTGATTCGCCGAATATTGCCCGGCAAACGTCGCTCCCTTTGCCTGTGGGAGTTTAATCCAGAGGGACCGTGAGCTCTCCAGAATTTCATGGGCGCAGCGCCCGCGGAGATGTATAAACTGTTCTTCGGATAACAAGAGATGTGTCCGGATTTAACCGAGGACGCAGGCCTAAGCTGTAATCGCCCGGATACTCAATTAAGCAACCTTGTGCCCGGACCTTCTATCCGTATAATTGTCATAAACTTGCCCCTAAAAGAGCCGTCCTTTTAAACAGGAGTTGATAGCGAAGGCAAAGCTGATCAGGTGTCCGGGTCCCCTTCCCGAAACCAGGCCGGATCCCGTGCTGGTCAGCATGCTGGAGATAATGCCTTTGGAGGGAAGCAAGGGGGAGGACAAGTAAACTATGGCCTCCTCGAAGGAGGCTGCTCCGAAGGGAGGAACTGACAATTCCTCTCCCGAGGGGAAGAAGAGAGCCGCCTCTGACGACCCGGAAACCATGACCTTGAAGCGGGGGAAAAAATCCTCGTCAGAGGGTCCGACGCCGGGAGTTCCTCGGCCGGACTACACCCTCAAGGGGATCAGCCCTCCAGCGAGCCGTAAGTAGAGAAAGATTTTCCTTTTGAGGGATGAGGGAAATCCTTGATTTATATCTGAGAAGATTAACCAAAATTTTACCTTGTAGCTCGGACCTCAGCCCTTCTCAGCAGAGCTCGTCTTCGGGGGATCTCCTTCCGGAGATGATGGAGAGCGGGACGCCTCCCCCTGCCATGCGGCCTAGCGAGGCGGGCGACCCTGAGGTGTCGTCGCGGAGGGTTTCTCCGAATCCAGCAGGGGCGGAAGATAGCTATGTGGCCCCCCGAGGTTCTCCACGTCCGGCCTTCGAAAGAGGTCGTGGGACAAGTCCGGCACCGTCTAGTGCTCGGCCGGAGGAGCTAAAGATTCTGCTGGGGCAAGCTTCTATCTCGGAGGAGCACCGTGCATTGATGGGCACGGTGATTGAAAGGGTCTCATCCGCAGAGAGCGGATTGCATGAGGCCGTCAAAAGTTTACTGACGGGTTTTGAGGTACATTAGATAATTTACACTTTTGTCAGTTGCGCATGAATAAGATGCACCCTGTGTAGATAGTAGCCCCTGAGACTCTGCGCGTCGTCAAGAAATGACGGCACACGGAGGATCATAATCCCAGGTCTAAGATGCCGCCTTTGAATGTAGGCGGCAGGGTGTCCGGAATCGAGCCGAACTGATGATTTTGCCGAACTAAAGCGGCAACTAGACATGGCAGATGCCGACATCGCGCTTGTCAACAAGCGGCTTGATGAGGCTCAAGGTATGTAATTCCTCGGGCGGCATCAGGTAAGAAGAGTTTTATGCCAGTGTCTTACGATGTGTGTGCTTGACGCAGATGGTGCGGCCGCCGTGGAGAGTCTTAGGGCAGAACTTGCCCGAGCTAAAGAACAAGCCAGAGAAAGTGATGCGGCTGCCAAGAAAGCCCTTGAAGAGCTGAGAGCCGAACAGGCTGCTCATTGCCGAAGCAAGGAAGAGATGGCCGAGATGGCTGAAAAGTTAAAGAGTGCTGCAGACCGTTGCAGACTTCTTGAGAAAGAAGACCAGGAGAAACAGACGGACTTAGAGAAGGCCGTTGCCAATGCCAAGGACGCACGCTCTGTGATGAGAGCTGCGGAGGAGGAGCTGCGTCAGGCCGAACAGATTGCGGCTGGGAAGCCCTTTATGCTGCGAAGGAAATTTTGTGATCCGAAGTTTGCTCCGTTGGACCGGATGTGGAGTGTGGAGGATACCTATCTGGATTTGGCAGTGAGTGTTGCTGATGCGACCGAACACTTTCGGGATCTGAAAGATCGCGAAGTGGAAAAGCTTTTCTGGTCGTAGTTTCACAATCCAGAGCGTCCACTGGCAGTGGACAATCGTTTGGCTCAATGGGACGAACTGAATAGGTTGTCCGGACTCGCCATGAAGTACGTCATGGGTCATCTATGGCCGGGGAGATCGGAGCCGAAGAGTTATTTCATCTTGGTGCAGCAATTCCTTGACGCGGTGCCGCATATTAATGCAATGAAGAGGTCAGCATGCATAGAGGGCGCAAGGATGGCTCTTGCCCGTGTCAAGACATACTGGGCAGAGATGGAGACCACCGTTGTTGCGTCCCGAGATTCTGACAAAAGCCGAGTATCCTCCGAGCACTATTTTCAGGAAGTCCTTGAAGGCGCCCGTGTAATAGAGATGCAGTGCTCGGAAGATGCTATGTTATGATAGCATATGTAATTATAAAGTAATGTTTTGATAAACAGTAGTGGCCTTTTTATACTTGTTCCTTCAAGTATTGGGAACACCTCCTGTGCGGCCGTTTTAAGATATATATATATATACAAAATCTGAAAGATGGCAGTCGTTGGCTTCAGCCCCCACGCACATAGTGCGGGGGTGCTCACGGAAGACGCATTTTCACACTTAACCCAACGTCTTGGTCCTACAAAGGAGGTGATAGCGCAGCGGGCCAGGCAACCAGACTATAATGCTTTAACACTTTCACTTAGCCATAGGAGCTTGACAGTGAGACTATTTAGGTAGCCCCTTGGTGGCGACTGCGCTCGCCCGAGTTTGGGGCGCATATGTGCCTGACCGGGAAGCGGCCCTTCGTTAAAGCGGAGGAATCCGATAGATTCCGATAGGTCATCGAGTGGCTGACCAGTCTCACGCTATATCATGACAGTCAGTTTTTGGCTTTCTCTACTGAGGTGCTCGCCCGGCCGAACCGGGGCACAATCGCTGTAGTTCTCCTGGTGCTACCTTAGCCGATAGAGCGGAACGTAAGGTAGCCGAACTCAGGAGCCGGGCAACCCAACATTTGACCAAAGACATGATTCGGAACTGATGCATATAGTGCCAAAACTCGTGACGCCGAACACTCCCTAAGGTGTTCGGTCTTTATGAGTGCGGGCGAAACAACACTCTATTAAAAAAGCCCCTAGTGTCCAGGTACGTGCAAAAAATTCTGACGTGGCCACATGCCAAGACGCCAACCTCCTCCTTGGTTATGTCAGAAAGAACCAGGGGATGTGTAGCAACAAGAGACAGTAAAAAAGGTTTACGCAGGGTCTTAATCTAAAAAAGAATCCTTTAGGACGGGTCCCTACTACATGTCTGCGCCTGTGTCTCTGTTGTGCCGTATCCTGGACGGGCGCCGCATGACGTTCATCTGTAAAAGAGAGGAACTGAGTTGAAAACGGGTCGTGCCGAACAAAAGTTTAAAATAAACAAAGTATAAAGTAAAATATATAAAATTGAGCTTTATTGTCTCTTATTGTATATGCATGGAGCCCCTAGTGGGGGTATATGGCCACTAAGCCTGCATCAATGATGATTTTGTCCCAAACTCGTCTATCCGCGTTCGTGGTCTTTAATGACCTATTTCGAAGTTTTTTGGCCGGTGAGGCCATTTTACTATGGGGCTGTCAAAGCGGCCGCACAGTCCTCCGCGTGGGGAGGCGCACTTTAGTGCTTCCCCTTCAAAGAGATGATGCCTCGTGGACCGGGCATCTTAAGCGTGAGAGATGCATAATGCGGTATTGCGTTAAAGCGGGCGAAAGCTTCGCGTCCCAGTAGTGCTTGATAGCGACTTGAGAACGGGACGATATGGAAGGTCAGCTTTTCGCGGCGGAAGTTATCGGCAGAGCCGAATATAACTTCGAGCCGGAGAAAACCCATACAATAGGTGTCCGGACCAGGTGTTACCCCTTGAAAGGAGGTTTTGCTGTGGCGGATTCTTGCTGGGTTTATCCCCATGTGATGGATTGTATCCTGATATATCAGGTTTAGTCCACTGCTGCCATCCATAAGGACATTTGAAAACCGGAGTCCGCCAATTATTGGATCGAGTATCAAGGAAGTCCAGCCTGCATTCTTGATATTTCTAGAATAATCTAGCTGATCGAAGATGATTGGTTTTGACAACCAGTGGCGGGATCCTTTGGGGATAGGTCGTGTGGTGCGTACCTTTATGGGCGCCGCATGTTTTGTTATGTGAAGTAAGTTCACTGTTTTTACTTCTTGTGGGAAGTTCTTTTGTTTCCTGGTGCTCTGCTTTTGGGGTTCGTCCTCGTCTTCGCTTGGTGTGTCGAGCCCCTTGTGTTCGGCATTGAGTCTGCCGGATTGTTTGAAAACCCAACAATCTCTATGGGCATGGTTAGCAGGCTTCCCGGGAGTACTGTGTATCTGACATATCCTGTCCAGGATTTATTTAAGTTGGATGGATCGTCCCTGTTATCCTGGAGGGGTGGTTTTGTCTGATTTTGTCGTCAACCTTTGAATCCAGCATTGACTGCCGTGCTCTTCGGACTTTTTTCCTTAGTCCAGCGACGGTCCTTGTTGCGTCACGGTTTTCATTTCCATCCCTAGTTTCGGATGTACTTGGGTCGCTGGGGCTGCACCTTGCCAACCAGCTGTCCTCTCCTGCACAAAAGCGGGTCATGAGGCTTGTTAGTGCGGCCATTGTTCTTGGCTTTTCTTGGCCGAGGTGTCTGGCGAGCCATTCGTCTCGGACGTTATGCCTGAAAGCTGCTAAGGCTTCGGCGTCCGGACAGTTGACTATCTGATTCTTCTTAGTGAGGAATCTATTCCAGAACTGCCGAGCTGATTCTCCGGACTGTTGAGTTATGTGACTAAGATTGTCTGCATCCGGAGGGCGGACATAGGTCCCTTGAAAATTTGCTCGGAAAGCATCCTCGAGATCTTCCCAACTTCCAATTGTGTTTTCAGGAAGGCTTTTAAGCCAATGCCGGGCTGGCCCTTTAAGCTTAAGGGGTAAATATTTTATGGCGTGGAGATCGTCTCCTCTAGCCATGTGTATGTGGAGGATATAATCCTCGATCCAGACTCCAGGGTCTATTGTTCCATCATATGCCTCTACGTTTACGGGTTTGAATCCCTCTGGAAATTCATAGTCCAGGACCTCATCGGTGAAACATAGGGGGTGTGCGGCGCCCCTGTATTTGGGTGTGCCGGATTCTGATGATGGATTTATTGCATTGCTTATGAGAGCTTGCTTTCTTGGCCCATAAATGGACCTAACTGGGCCATGATGCGAATCCTTAGGTGGGTCGCATGCCGATTTAAGTGCAGCGCCGCTTGCCGCTTTATGGGGTCGTCTATCCGACCGTGTGGCTTTCTTATTTTTTGAATGCGAGGGCTCTAGGGCCTCTTCGTTGAATTCAGGCAGTAGCTTTCTTTTCGGATAGCTTTTAGTGCGGCTACCGTCGCCGTATTTATCTGCGGTATTGATTACTTTGCTCCATCTAATCCGGAGTGCATCTTCCGCTGTTTTTAGCTTCCGCTTCTGCTTTTTCAGGCTGCGTGCAGTTGCAACGAGCCTCTCGTGGAGATTCTTCTGCTCCATGGGTTTATCCGGCGTGAGGTCGTCCGGAATGCCGTTTTCGCCGAAGGAGGGATGTTCGGTTTCTCTATCCGTGTTGCCCTGTTCGGACGGTTGCTCTAAGGCCTGCTGTCGTCTACTGGCTCGTCCTGCTCTATGGCTGGGTTTTTATCGAGGTGGGGCTTGGGTCAGCGTTTACGCCGACGCTTTGATAGCTTTTCGGGGGGTCGATCTCCCGTTCCATCCCCTTTTTCCTCGTTGTCGCTTCCTTTAGGGGTATCCACCATGTACACATCGTGAGATGAGGTGGCTGTCCAATGCCCTATGGGCGTTGGTTCATCGGTATCTCCTGCATCGTCATCCATGCTGTCGATGTCTCCGGAGTCGAAGTTGAGCACGTCGTTTAAATTGTCGACAGTGGCTAGCAAGTGGGTGGTGGGTGGGCTTTGAATTTCTTCATCGTCCGTATCCCATCCTCGCTGACCGCAGTTCGTCCAGGGCTCTCCTGATAAAGAGAGAGACTTGAGAGAATTCAGGATATCGCCAAAAGGCGAGTGCTGAAAGATGTCCGTGGCGGTGAACTCCATTATTGGCACCCAATCAGATTCGATCGGCAGGGGCGCGGGGGGTTCGGAGTCCGGAGAGGAGTCCTGATCCTCGGAGTCGTGAGTCACGCGGAGTGTGGGGCCGGCGTTCGGCTCGATCACCTTTGAGATTGCAGCCCCCGAGGTGACGTGCAACCGCTCATCGATTGACACAACTGGCTCCGAATTAAGGGTCAGAGCTGGTGCGTTTGCGGCCTCCGGGATACTGTTTGGTGACAGAGCTAGATCATGCGCCGCGAGACAGTGCGGCGCGCTTGGTTGTGGCTCGAATCCGTCGAAGATCAAATCTCCACGGATGTCTGCCATGTAATTTAGGCTTCCAAACCTGACTTGATGGCCAGGGGCGTAGCTTTCGATCTGCTCCAGGTGGCCAAGCGAATTGGCCCGCAGTGCGAAGCCGCCGAAGACGAAGATCTGTCCGGGGAGAAAAGTCTCACCCTAGACCGCATCGTTGTTGATGGTCAAAGGAGCTATCGGGCCAAAAGGCGATGACACAGAGGAACTCTCAATGAAAGCACCAATGTCGGTGTCAAAACCGGCGGATCTCGGGTAGGGGGTCCCGAACTGTGCGTCAAGGCCGGATGGTAACAGGAGACAAGGGACGTGATGTTTTTACCCAGGTTCGGGCCCTCTCGATGGAGGTAATACCCTACTCCTGCTTGATTAATATTGATGATATGGGTAGTACAAGAGTAGATCTACCACGAGATCAAGGAGGCTAAACCCTAGAAGCTAGCCTATGGTATGATTGTTGTATATGGAGTTGATGTCCTACGGACTACAACCCTCCGGTTTATATAGACACCGGATAGGGTTAGGGTTACACAGAGTCGGTTACAATGGTAGGAGATCTTGAATATCCGCATCGCCAAGCTTGCCTTCCACGCCAAGGAAAGTCCCATCCAGACACGGGACGAAGTCTTCAATCTTGTATCTTCATAGTCCTGGAGTCCGGCTGAAGGTATAGTCTGGCAACCAAGATGGACACCCCCTTAAGTCAATGTCTTCTATTGGACCGGCAAGTTAGGCGTTATGACTTGTCGGACCTACATGTCAGTTGATACGTCTCCAACGTATCTATAATTTTTGATTGTTCCATGCTATTATATTATCCATCTTGGATGTTTTGTATGCATTTATATGCTATTTTATATGATTTTTGGGACTAACCTATTAACCTAGAGCCCAGTGCCAGTTTATGTTTTTCCTTGTTTTTGAGTTTTACAGAAAAGGAATACCAAATGGAGTCCAATTGACGTGCCAATTTTTGATGATTTTTTATGGAACAAAAGAAGCGCCCGGTGTAAAAGAGTTGGGCCAGAAGAGTCCCGAGCCGTCCACGAGGGTGGAGGGTGCGCCCTACCCCCCTGGGCGCTCCCCCTATCTCATGGATGACTCAGAGACCCCCCTGACGTGAGATCGATGCCAAAAATTCCTATAAATACATAAACCCCCGAAAAGAAACCTAGATTGGAAGTTTCGCCGCCGCAAGCCTCTATAGCCACCAAAAACCAATCGGGACCCTGTTCCGGCACCCTGTCGGAGGGGGGAATCATCACCGGTGGCTATCTTCATCATCCCGACGCTCTCCATGACGAGGAGGGAGTAGTTCACCCTCGGGGCTGAGGGTATGTACTAGTAGCTATCTGTTTGATCTCTCTCTCTCTCTCTCTCTCTCGTTTTCTTAATATGGCACGATCTTGATGTACCACGAGCTTTGCTATTATAGTTGGATCTTATGGTGTTTCTCCCCATCTATGTCCTTGTGATGAATTGAGTTTTCCCTTTGAAGTTATCTTATCGGATTGAGTCTTTAAGGATTTGAGAACACTTGATGTATGTCTTGCATGTGCTTATCTGTGGTGACAATGGGATATTCACGTGATCCACTTGATGTATGTTTTGGTGATCAATTTGCCAGTCCTGTGACCTTGTGAACTATTGCATAGGGGTTGGCGCACGTTTTTGTCTTGACTCTCCGGTAGAAACTTTGGGGCACTCTTTGAAGTTCTTTGTGTTGGTTGAATAGATGAATATGAGATTGTGTGATGCATATCGTGTAATCATACCCGCGGATACTTGAGGTGACATTGGAGTATCTAGGTGAGATTAGGGTTTTGGTTGATTTGTGTCTTAAGGTGTTATTTTACTACAAACTTTAGGGATGTTTGTGACACTTATAGGAATAGCCCAATGGATTGATCGGAAAGAATAACTTTGAGGTGGTTTCGTACCCTACAATAATCTCTTCGTTTGTTCTCCGCTATTAGTGACTTTGGAGTGACTCTTTGTTGCACGTTGAGGGATTGTTATATGATCCAATTATGTTATCCTAGTTGAGAGAACTTGCACTAGTGAAAATATGAACCCTAGGCCTTGTTTCAACACATTGCAATACCGTTTTCACTCACTTTTATCATTAGTTACCTTGCTTTTTTATGTTTTCAGATTACAAAAACCTATATCTACCATCCATATTGCACTTGTATCACCATCTCTTCACCGAACTAGTGCACCTATACAATTTACCATTGTATTGGGTGTGTTGGGGACACAAGAAACTCTTTGCTATTTGGTTGCATGGTTGTTTGAGAGAGACCATCTTCATCCTACGCCTCCCACGGATTGTTAAACCTTAGGTTATCCACTTGAGGGAAATTTGCTACTGTCCTACAAACCTCTGCACTTGGAGGCCCAACAATGTCTACAAGAAGAAGGTTGTGTAGTAGACATTATCAGTCTGCACAAAAATCCCCGAGTGACCTCGTACTTCCGGCCCATCCACCTAGTCATCCTCGGCGAAGGGACGTAGCTACCGTCGCCGGCAGAAGGCGAGGTCAAAACGCCGGCGGTGTAAAGCCCATATTGCGGCAGCCCGGATGCCAGCTCTGTTCGGCGCTCGCAGCCGCTAGCTAGCCAAGATATCACGCACCCTGCTGGATGCATCCAGCTGCTTGTCTGCAAGGTTTGCTAGCTAGATTGGCACGACGGTGCGGTGGCTTGCTCGCGCGTGCCGCAATAAGGCTAGCCATCTGGCTCGAGCGAAGGCTAGAGCGGCGGCTTGCTCGTGCGTGAGTCACGCTCGGGCCAGCCTGCCAATCCATGCGGAGGCCAGCGCGGTGTCCGGCCCGTCCGGCGGAGCGGCGGCCAACTCGCTTATCACCGGCGCCACTGACGACCACGCATCAGTACTGTTTGTAGTAATGTTTAGGAAAAAATAATGATTTGAGGGGGGAATAATAGGATAGAAGGTCAGATGTGGGTCCCTCGTGTCAACGGTGAAACAAAATGTGTTGGTTTAAGCTGCCTCGTCAGCACGGACGTGTGGGCCAACCCTATCATAAACGGGTTTAAACGAGCCTAATCGGCACTAGGTAGTAGTTTTTGGCGCGGATTAAGAAATTTTGGGTATGTTTTTTGCTATTTTTTTGTATAATAGTTTCTTCCTAGGGCTGGTTGAAAGTGGTAGTTTTTTTGTTAAGTACTCTACATACTGTGAATAGGAGTGATAGTTAAGCTTTGGAAGCCAATAAGCAAGGCTAGTTACATAGTGGCTATGTGTACGTGATTGAAACTAAATATCAACCATGAGTGACTAATATCTTGATGGAAAACTCGAAACTATGGAAATACTAGCATTTTTGCATGGTTGGAAATACTAGCAATGTTCACGTGCGTTGCAACGGATCATAATTAGAATAATACTTATTCACAAACTTGATAGAAAACGCTCTAATTTTGATGTACATATATCACTAGAGATATATTATGTTTCAATCAGAATATATTCCTTGGGCTGTTTTGGTGAGGTGATGGAGGGATGTGGTTGGTTTTAAGATACTAATTATGGGTTTTTCTGCAAATTGGTAGAGAAGTGGGATGTTGGTGAGAAAAGGTAACAACTTACCTCAGAGTTGTTAGATGTAGATCTAATGGTCAGAAATGACGGATGGCAGACACACCATCATCACCAACTAAGTCTTCTGTAGGAGTACTAGCAAGATGTCCGTGCATTGCACGGAACATCAAGATGCATTTTTTTTATAAAACACCTATTGTGATTGACCCATGCGGGAGTAATCCCATGTGTAAAAACCAATGATATCTCGAGAAAGAGGAGATAAGGTGAAGAGGAGTGGGGCGTGGTGGTCATACTGAGCGGAGGCATGGGGATGGACGACGCCGGCAGCGACCACCATGCCAGTTTGTTCCAGAGGCTTCCTTTTTTAATTGCTCAACAATGTGGTTGTTGGAGATAAGGATAAACAAGGGAAGGCCTTGTTTGCAAATGTGGAGAGAGGTGCGGGTATCTTTTAGTTTAATTTCTATCTGTCAGATATAGATCAGACGGTCTATATTGCAAGATGGCACACGTACCATCATCACCAACTTGGTTTTTTTTATAAGAGAAGAAATATAAGTATGGAGATACAAACGCATTATCGATACTTGTTTCCATAAACTTGGATCTACATTCTATTCAATGGCTCAGCATGTGGGGCCTTAGCACAATGACTTCTCGACTGTGTAAAACAAACGTTTTCCCGTCGCTAATAAGGAGGGGGTCACGGTGGCGCGCTTTCGGCTTGCTCTAGTCCTAGTAGTCATACTAGGTGGTCTACGCACGTGTAGACATGATTTTTCGCGTCTCATGTTCACCGTACTGCCATGACTATTGATGAATAGACGGTAAGTTATTCACAGGAAAACCTTTGTTGAGCATGTGTGTGTGAGAGAGAGAGAGGCAGTGTGCATGTGTGATATGTGTAGAGATTGAGGCAATGATAAGAGATTCTTTGTGTCTCTGTGTGTGGAGGATAGAGAGATACATGCACATGGGGCTTTGTGTTGTGTAACATGGAGACATATAGACATGATCAGAGAGTGAGTGTGTGAGATACACATGCGGACATGGGGAGAGATGGAGAATTTTGGTGTGCATCTGAGATAGAGAGATGGGGGGGATATATACATACCTAGAGCTGGAGAGAATATGCAAGGGTGTGTGTCTTAAAAGAATGATCCAGATAGATGGGTGTTTGTGTATGTCTGTGTGTGTTTGTGTGTGAGAGGGAGTGTGTGTATGTAGAGTAGAGAGGCCACTAATGATGTAAACCTAGAATAGGGAAGGGGGAATGGTGTGACATGTGTGTCAAAGAGAGACAAATGCATGTGTAGTAGAGGGATAGCATGGGTGCGGGCGAGGAGCAGACTATTTGGAAAAGACATTGAGTGTGTGTGGAAGAGGGGTGTGAGAGCGAGAGAGAAAGAGAGAGAGAGAGAGAGAGAGAGAGAGAGAGAGAGAGAGAGAGGGAGAGAGGGGGAGAGAGAGAGGGCGTGTGTGTGTAGAAGTGGCGTATAGATAGGGAGACAATGTTGATGTTGTTCGAAAGTGGCCTATGTACAGAGATGCAAGGGAAGCGAGTCATCATGTGTGTGATAGGGACTTCATGAGAGATCTAGAATAGATGGTGTAGAGAATAACGTGCAAGATTGAGAACCATGATACATTAGGGAGCTATGGAAGTCATGGCATATATGTATACAGGGAAGGAGCCGGGAGGGTCTGCATGTGGGAGAGATAGAAAGAGGTGAGTGGTGCACAAGGAGACAAAGTGTGCTTGTTTGTAGTCGGGGTGGTGTGTGAGTGAGTGTGCGAGAACCACATAACTAGGGAGATATACGTTTGGGGTGATGTTTTGTGTGTATGGGAAAGATACACTCTATATAGTGTGTGTGCTTGGGAAAGAGAGATGTCGGGAGACCTAGAGAGTAGGGGAAGAGATGTGTGCATGCCCAAGAGACAAAGTGATGGAGACCTCTTATATTGGGGGTCTGGACTTTAGAAGAGAGGGGGTGTTAATGTGCTCGTGTGTTCGTGTCTGGGGGAGAGAACGACTTATGTGTGGTGGGGGGCACGCGGGGGGGGGGGGTGGCTTCAGATAAAGAGTGAGCTGTCTATATTTGAGGGACTATAGTGTAATTGAGATATATATGGTCAATAGTGTGTGCACTCATGGTTGATCAATTTGTTTCATAGTTTGGACTATGAGATAACGATATTTTTGAACATGCGTGATATACCTTGAAGTACCATAATTACAAACCTAAGGTTGGATTTTCGAATTCGAATCCATCATTAGCTTTTGTAATTCATTTAAACGGAGGTACATTTTTTAAGCCGGAATTTCGTGATTTCAAATTCATATATAAAACCTAGAGATATGCACATACGGGCATGTTCAAACTTTATAATCATCCACTTTATTCATACATACACACATTTTTGCTTTTGTCATCATATTTAGGATAAACACATTTGGAATTTCATTTGAATTGGACCGTATGATGGCATTTGCTTGTACTAGCTCAATGATCCATATTTGAATTGAATGGACAATCTAAGTTTCGAATTGGAGACATTGATTTTCAAAACTTGCACTTTATTTGCATGCAAAGAAAATAAATTCTCGGCCATGATATCATAGTCGGCCGTACAAGAGCAGAACACTTAATTTCAGGCGCTAAAAGCTTTCGAACTTCCCACTCACATCGAAATATCTCGCGCCCGAAAGTTTAGCCCTGTGATATTCCCGTTTTCACTACAAAAAAAATACACTTCCATGATGATACGTATTTGTCATAGTAGGTCATGTTTTCTGTCATGCATGTACATCCATGACGATTTTATGACAGAATCAAGATAGTCATACCTGTGCTGTCGTAGAAGTGTTCCATGACATTACCAAAATTATCATCACGGAAGTGTCCACTTCCATGACGTAAATGGCACGTCATGGAAGTGTTTTCATCAACGGTGACCGACACGTGGCATCCACCGTAACGGGTCACCGTTAAGTTCTCGGGTCCGGTTTTGGATTCGATGACCCGTTAACAGCCTAGACCAATGGGGATTTTCCACGTGTAAAATTCTCATTGGCCAGAGGAAACATGTGTTGGCTCACTGTTGGGACAGATGTCATTCACTCATTGGACAGGAGGCACCTATGATACGTCAACACATGGCACGGCCCAACAGAGGCCCATTCCGGTGAAAAGGCCGACCCGTTTGACTTGGTCAAAAGGTAATGGGTCGGCCCATGGAAAGCATGTTAACGACTTGTTCGTATATAGCCCATTTACAGCCCGCTAACTCCCGACCCGTTACGGCCTATCAGAATTAAGCCCACTAGTGTCATCTGGGCCGTCCAATATGATTCCAGCCTGTTGTAACTTCTGGCCCATGTATGGCCCATGATGTCTTTCGGCCCATATGAGGCCCTTTGTAAATCTGGGCCCATTAAAGGCCCAAGATGAAACTAGCCCATAATGAATAGTGTATCGCTTTATACCCATTAACGGCCCATTATTCTGTCGGCCATTTCCAGCTCGTGTTAACTTTCGTCCTTCTAAGGGCCCATTTATTCTTGGGCTCATTTCTAGAATTCGGTTAGTTATGGTCCGTTACTAGCCTGTTCCGTTTGTGGGCCAAATTCAGCCCAAGGTTACATTCGGCCCGTTTGTGGCCCATTAACGCATTGGGCTGTTTTCATAGCGTTATGAAATACGGCCTATTAACGGCCCATTATGGTCCACGAATAGTAAGGCCCATGTTTGCTGAAATGATTATATGCCCCATAGAAGGCCCATGGATCCTACGGCCAGTAGAAGACCCATGGATCCTACGGCTCGTAGAAGGCCCATAGATCATACAGCCCGTAGAAGGCCCATGGATCATACGGCCCGCACAAGGCCCATGAATCGTACGACCCGTACAAGGCCCATGGATCCTACGTCCCGCAGGAGGCCCACGGTTAAAATAGTCCATGTGTTGCCATGATTATTGTGGCCTAGTTACCAAAAATATGTTAATGTGGCCACTAGGAAAACACGGAAAAAGAACTGCAATGAGTACAAGCAAACAACTAAACAAGACAATAAGGAAATAAATAGGCAAGCAACTAACGCTAGCCTATTACAGCTATTACACATATTACATCCATTGGGCATCAAAGTTCGCCACCAGTTCAAATATAGGGAACAAAGCAGCATATTACATACATTGGCCGTCAAAATTGGCCACCAGTGGAAATAAACGTGGCAGCAAAACAAGTCCACCATGTTGGCAATAAGCTTAGCAAGCTTATTAGCTTTGTCCTGTTTGGCGCTAAAATCCTCCAACGCTTGCTGTTGCACCAGAAAGTTTGCATTTGAATGCTCCAGGGACTTCCGCGGTCCTACCACTTCTTGTCACAGCACAGCTGATCAATGTCTTTCAGCTTGTAGTTGAGACTCAAGAAACCGAACTGATTCAGACAGTGAGTTTGAATAGCTTGTGCCAGCGGTAGTGGCCAGTAACTCGAACACTAAACCAAGATAGGACTTTGGGGTTGTCTCACTGTCTTCAAGATTGTTTTCCTTAGCTTTTTTATCAGCTTTGTTGGAGACCAACAAGGATGTCTCGCTATCCTGAACCTTATTTGCATTACTTCCTTTACCATTGCTTAATAAGGCACTGTTCCCCAATATTCTGTCAGCATTCTAAATGAAGAAACAAGCAGACACGTAACAGGTTTAGCATGTACTAGTATGTGAAACTCATTTAGGTGAACTAGTTCATTAGTAAGGTGGACAAGATTTAAGGTGGACAAGATTAAACTACCAAGTCTTCTATTGCCAAGTAGTACATTATAAAAGCATCAAACAAACATATATCTATGTCCTATGGTCACTGCATTGTCTTGCCAAATCAAAATAGAGACATAGTTGAAATCATATCAGTTCAAGAGAAAGCAGCACTGAAAGAATACAAAGCGTGGGAAACTACAACACTATTGGCCCTGTTGTGATGTTAGTAATGTGCATGATATGAGAAGTCAACTGTATACACAATTGAAACATGCGTAACCATACCTATTAAAGAAACATGCGTAACCATACCTGTTGTGCCATTGGAGTTTCCATTGGATCATTCAATTTAAAAATAAGTTCGTATGAGTAAATATAGTGATACAAGAGCAAAGCAGTATGCACGATAGCAATGGAATCTTAGATGAGAATAGTTGTTCTTCAGGTTTAAGCACTTGTTCTACATGAATAGAGTATACTAAGACGCAAACATATAGTAACTAAAATAAAATGAGCTCATAGACCTTACCACATTCTTGGTTCGGGACCAGTACAGAACAAGGCGTTCCCAGTCATCGTCGAGTAAATGTGCCTCAGGAGAAAGTAAGGGAATTTGATGAGTTTCTTTGCTAGTGAAGTATGTTTTCTTCAGGTAATTCCGATACTGCCATGAAGCATTCTTGAAGATAGCATAGGTATTAGCACAGGTTACCTCATATCCTGAGTTTCCAAATCGGTCCTTCTCTATAGAGAAAAACGGGAAAATTTGCTGTATTATAACCATCATGAAGGTAGAATGTATGGCACAAAGCAAAGTAATTGCCATGAATAATATTACTTACACATAACTCCTGGACAAACACCTACAACTGGCATTTCCCTTCGTCTTCAGTATAATATTTCCATGATGGGAAGATACACACATAGGATTTAACAACATCAAATGCGATAGATGCTAAACTATGAATGGATGGTTGTGCTTCCTCACAGGAATAGGTGTACTAACTGGTGGAGTTGGGGTTTGCCGTGGTAGTACTGGCGCTTTGGGCACTGCAGCTACCTTACTAACTGCTCTTGTTTGGGAGCTCTGTGGTGGAGATGGTGTTGTGTCAACAGGAACTGGGTTACTGTCTGCTGGGGTTGGGGTTAGATTGGGTGAAGCTGGTTCTCTGTCCATCGCAGTAGGGGTAAAATCTGCGAGAGTCTGGGTTATGTGTGGTAGGGCTGGTTCTCGTGCATGTACAACCGGGGTGCTATCTCCACCAAGTGGTAGCACTATTTTATTTGAAGACCGTGTTTTTACTTCGCTAGATACTGCCATCACCCGCTCCAATTCAAATGGCTGATAAACAGGAAACATAGTTGAATGTACAGACATTGTATGAGAGATAGATGCAATAGATAGTGTGGAAAAAAGAGGGCATGAAATAGTTGACATGTATATTGTTTAACTAAAACAGATAGCATGACATAATTTCACATATATGATGTCTATCTAAACTGGATAACATAGCATAACATAATTCAAAGATATGATGACTAACTAAACAGGATCGCATGACATAATTCACATACATATTATCTAAGTAATCAGGATCGCATGATTTAATACACATATGTGATTTATATGCTATGTAGAGGGCATTCACATATATGATGTCTGAACTAAGAACATGGTGTTGAATATTTGTGTATATGATGTCTAAACTATGCAATGCAAGACACCATATGCATGATATGAGCAGTATAATCGTGCCAAGTTACATCATACACCTCGGTGGGGGAATAGGACTGGTCATCTGTCTCTGAATCCATCTCTGAGGAGCTATCGGGACCCAACAAGAGATCTGCTTCAACAGGTAGCACTATCTGCTCTGAAGGCCTTGTTTTCACTCTAGATTTTTCCATCACCCACTCAAATGACTAATTCACAGGAAGAGAAGTTTAATGCACAAACATTGTCGACAAATGGAAATGTAATGAAGAAAAGGATGGGCAAGATATCATTCAAATATATGATGCCTGGTTAAACAGGATGGCATTGCACATTTCACATATATTATGGCAGGCTAAAAGACATGAGACTGGATAATTCCCATATATGATATTGAAACTAAACAGGTGGCATTACAAAACATGTCTAAACTAAGCAAATGACATATATGATGTCGAAAGTAGGCACTGCAAGGCAACATATGCATGATATGACTAACATCATCATACCAAGTTAGAGCAAACACCTTGGGGGGTAAATAGGAGTCGTCAGCTGCGTCTAAATCCGTCTCAGAACAGATATCTTCCTCTGGATTACAATTTGGAGAGGGGGGAGGGTTTACCATTGAACCCACCATGGGGCGTTGTCTGCATGACATTGTATTGCTGTGCAAAACTCTTCTCTTTTTCTCCACATGTTCAGCATGACTGTGTACAATATCTGGCATGCATATAAAAAATATAGTGAGATTATTTAAGGAGAGCATGCATAAATCTAGAGTAATGGTAACAACCAGTGGATGGATCCAAAAATAATGATAGCATGCTGATGATTGCTTTAATTTAATAAAAAAGATGATGATTGCTTTACTATTTGTTTCCCACCCAAGATGAACAACATAGGCATACCCTAGGTGAACCAGATATTAGACAGAGATACTATTCATTGCTGCCTCGATATGCGCCCCACAACTAATTTAGAGCTCAAGTTTGAACATCAATTTGGACCTGACTTGGAGTCTAAGAGGTGAACATGACAATAAAGTAGCAGGTAATATTAAGCAATGCATAACATAAGCAGAAACAAAAGAGTGCGACCTCTCTTGTGGACCCGTGTACTCCTCAGGTTCATCTTCTGAGTCGATGATGGTGATTCCGTTGTAGTGGGTGCCGGCGGCAGGGAAGGAGATCTGAGGCGGCAAAAGACGGTCAGGAGTCGTGATGTCTGGTTTGGTGGATGCTTCTGTCGATGGAGCAGCTCAGGTGAGGTGGACGATGTCACGGCAGGAGCAGGACAAACCACACAAAGTTTTCTTCAACGCCTACGTGTAACTGAAGTAATTCTGTAAGGGCTCATTTGGCTTGCATGATTCTAAAAACGTTGGGATAGGAAAAACACTGGAATAGGATAGGAATGCACATGGGAAACAGAGCATTTGTGAACCATGATTTCTGTCAACTTGGATGTTTGGTTCATAGGAATTGGAGGAGCAGAGGAATGCAAAGAAACATGGCCAAAATAAAGTGAAACCATATGAAAGCGTGTAGAGTTAGAATGTTATTCTGCCACTAATGCACTTGTACTTGTTTTCATGCATAGGAATTTGAAAAGTAGGTCCAGGTGGATGTTTTGCTCCATTCCTTTGGACAAAATGGATGAATAATTGAATAGTAGAGTGCCATAGGAAAATTTCCTATTGCTATGTTTTTTCCGTTGAACCAAAATAGCCCTAATGGATCGACATGAATGTAGAGTAATAAGTGATGCGACAAGTGTACAACCTCTTTGTCGTAGCCGTGTCGACCTCAGCATCATTGGGTTGGTCGCTGAAGAAGTTGAGGCAGAGGTGGTTGTCGGAAATGTGGAGGAAGATCTGAGGAATCTGTAGACGGCGTCCAGGGCACTGCTCTGTTGTGATGGATCGTTCCATTGTTGGAGCAGCTCCGGTGAGCCATAAGACGTCGAGGTTGAAGCAGCACAAGACAGACATCGTTAATCTCAAGTGGGATTCTAATAGCATCTTTAATAGATGATGTAAAATACATTACCAAAAAGTTTATAGATGTAAAATTTACATCGCCAAAAACCACCTGACTACAACAGACGAGGTAAAAACCATTGACTCTGAACTTAACTGTCGAAACTGAAATTTACTGTGGAATCTGAATGTTACTGTCGAAACTGAATGCAATGGTAGCAGAGAGGCACATCACATGTAGTTTAGGGAGGGCCTACAGTTCATCTTCAACCTGCACCCCCCTGAGCCGCCAGCCACCACCGACCCAACCATCGGCCCCCGCACCGCCTCGCCGACCCGAAACAACTCCCCACCACCGGCCTGCCGCCACCTCACCGCTCCGAAACAACTCCCCACCGGCGGTCCGCCGCCACCCCGGCCAGCCCTCTAGCCCCTCTCCCCCCGCGCCAAGCTTTTTCTCTAGCGATCCCCACGCCACCGCCCCACCACCGCGCCCCCACCGCCGGCGACCACCGCCCCACCCTGAACCCTAAGATAGATAGTGGGGTATCTCTCCGGCGAGCCCCCTCCCCACTGCGGCTGGTTCTTCCTTAACTCCAGCGAGCCCCCTCCCCACCCCTTGAAAATCGACTGACCCAAAAGTCGATTCAGTCGACTGAAGTGTAGCTAAATCGGAGCAGAGCAGCGGCACGAGCGAGGGGGAGAGTAGCAGCAGCAGCGCGAGCGAGCGAGGGGGAGAGCAGCAGCAGCAGCACAAGCGAGCAAGAGCCGGAACAGCAGCAGCGCGAGCGAGCTAGCGAGAGCTGGAGCAGCAATAGCAGATCCGTCTGGTATGGACGCCGTCGCCGAAGGGGCCTCGCACTGGGGGAGAGCCGCCATGGAGATGTCGCCCGCGGCGCCGGCTTCGAGGTAGCCGCTCCATGGGGTGCGGGATGGAGCACCGTCGGCGCCGGGAGGTCAAGTTAAGGAGAAAGTGCGATGCGATCAGTGTACAACCTCTTTGGTGGCACCGAGTAGGCCTCGGCTTCGTTCAAGGAGTCGGTGAGGATGTTGCGGTTCCGGTGGAGCAGGTTAAGGTGGTGCTGTGGGGATGGAGCAACCGCGATAGAGGAGGCAATGGTCAGAGTAGCTCCTTGGAGGTGGAGGACGGGGTGGGTGAACCGGCGGGATGAAGATATGGACGACGGATCCTCATCCAGGGAGGTGGACGAGGGACGTTGCTGCCTCTTGAGCATGCGTTAGTTTTCCCTTGAAGAGGAAAGGGTGATGCAACAAAGTAGCGTAAGTATTTCCCTTATTTTTTGAGAACCAAGGTTTCAATCCAGTAGGAGACTACACGCAAGTCCCTCGTACCTTAACAAACAATCAAGAACCTTGCAACCAATGCGATAAAGGAGTTGTCAGTCCCTTCATGGCCACTTGAAAAAGTGAGATCTGATAAAGATAATAAGATAAATATTTTTGGTATTTTTGTTGTATATATTGAAAAGTAAAGATTGCAAAATAAACAGCGACAGAAATTGGCAAGTTGACGGGAAATAATATAATGGAGAATAGACCCTGGGGCCATAGGTTCACTAGTGGCTTCTCTCAAGATAGCATAATCTATGGTGGGTGAACAAATTACTGTCGAGCAATTGAAAGAAAAGCGCATAGTTATGAGAATATCTAGGCATGATCATGTATATAGGCATCACATCCGTGATAAGTAGACCGAAACGATTCTGCATTTACTACTATTACCCCACACATCGACCGCTATCCAGCATGCATCTAGAGTATTAAGTTCATAAGAACAGAGTAATGCATTAGGCAAGATGACATGATGTAGAGGGATAAACTCAAGAAATATGATATAAACCCCATATTTTTATCCTCGATGGCAACAATACAATACGTGCCTTGCTACCCCTGCTGTCACTGGGAAAGGACACCGCAAGATTGAACCCAAAGCTAAGCACTTTTCCCATTGCAAGAAAGATCAATCTAGTAGGCGAAACCAAACTGATAATTCAAAGAGACTTGCAAAGATATTTAAATCATGCGTATAAGAATTCAGAGAATAATAAAATATTGTTCATAGATAATCTTGATCATAAACCCATAATTCATTGGATCTCGACAAACACACCGCAACAAGAATTACATCAAATAGATCTCCAAGAGAATCGAGGAGAACTTTGTATTGAGATCCAAAGAGAGAGAAGAAGCCATCTAGCTAATAACTATGGACCCGAAGGTTTGTGGTAAACTACTCGCACATCATCGGAGAGGCAATGGTGTTGATGTAGAAGCCCTCCGTGATAGATTCCCCCTCCGGCGGAGCGCCGAAAAAGGCCCAAAGATGGGATCTCACGGGTACAGAAGGTTGTGGCGGTGGAAATAGGGTTTCGTGGTGCTCCTGGATGTTTTCAGGGTATATGAGTATATAATATGCGAAAGAAGTAGGTCGGTGGAGCCACGAGGGGCCCATGATGGTGGAGGCGCGCCCACCCCCTAGGCGCGCCCTCCGACCTCGTGGCTTCCTTGCTGCTTCCTTGACGTCCACTCCAAGTCTCCTGGATTGCGTTTGTTCCATAAATGATCCTCGCGAAGGTTTCATTCCGTTTGATATTCCTTTTCCGCGAAACACTAAAATAGGCAAAAAAACAATTTGCACTAGGCCTTCAGTTAATAGGTTAGTCCCAAAAATAATATAAAAGTGCATAATAAAGCCCATTAAACATCCAAAACAGATAATATAATAGCATGGAACAATAAAAAATTATAGATATGTTGGATACGTATCAAGCATCCCCAAGCTTAATTCCTGCTCGTCCTCGAGTAGGTAAATGATAAAAACAGAATTTTTGATGTGGAATGCTACCTAACAAAATTTTCAAAGTAATTCTCTTTATTGTGGCATGAATGTTCAGATCTGAAAGATTCAAGATAAAAGTTTAATATTGACATAAAAATAATAATACTTCAAGCATACTAACTAAGCAATTATATCTTCTCAAAATAACATGTCCAAAGAAAGCTTATCCATACAAAATCATATAGTTTGGCTATGCTTCATTTTCATCACACAAAAATTCTCTCATCATGCACAACCCCGATGACAAGCCAAGCAATTGTTTCATACTTTCTCACATTGACGCGGCTAATCAACGGGCTAGGGAGATGCCCATCAATTGATGTCAATGCAAGGAGTAGGGATTTCCATGCAATAGATGCACTAGAGCTATAAATGTATGAAAGCTCAACAAAAGAAACTAAGTGGGTGTGCATCCAACTTACTTGCTCAAGAAGACCTAGGGCATTTGTGGAAGCCCATTGTTGGAATATACAAGCCAAGTTCTATAATGAAAAATTCCCACTAGTATATGAAAGTGACAAAATAAGAGACTCCCTATCATAAAGATCATGGTGCTACTTTGAAGCACAAGTGTGGAAAAAGGATAGTAGCATTGTCCCTTTTTATTTCTTTTTTTTTTCTTTTTTTCGGGACAATGCTCTATTAATGATGATCATCACACTTCTATTTATTTACAACTCAATGACCACAACTTGATACTAGAACAAAACATTACTCTATATGAGTGCCTCTGGCTGTGTACCGGGATGGGCAATGAATCAAGAGTGACATGTATGATAAATTGTGCATGGTGGCTTTGCCACAAATACAATGTCACTACATGATCATGCAAGGCAATATGACAATGATGAAGCATGTCATAATAAATGAAACAGTGGAAAGTTGCATGACAATATATCTCGGAATGGCTATGGAAATGCCATAGTAGGTAGGTATGGTGTCTATTTTGAGGAAGATATAAGGAGGTTTATGTGTGATAGAGCATATCATATCATGGGGGTTGGATGCACCGACAAAGTTTGCACCAACTCCTAAGGTGATAAAGGGCAATGCACGGTACCGAAGAGGCTAGCAATGATGGAAAGGTGAGAGTGTGTATAATCCATGGACTCAACATTAGTCATAAACAACTCACATACTTATTGCAAAAATCTACAAGTCATCAAAAACCAAGCATTAAGCGCATGCTCCTAGGGGGATAGATTGGTAGGAAAAGACCATCGCTCATCCCCGACTGCCACTCATAAGGATGACAATCAAAGAACACCTCATGTTTCAAATTTATCACACAACGGTCACCATACGTGCATGCTAGGGACTTGCAAACTTCAACACAAGTATTTCTCAAATTCACAACTACTCAACTAGCACGACTCTAATATTACCATCTTCATATCTCAAAACAATCATCAAGTATCAAACTTCTCATAGTATTCAATGCACTCTATATGAAAGTTTTTATTATACCCATCTTGGATGCCTATCATACTAGGACTAATTTTATAGCCAAAGAAAATTACCATATTGTTCTAAAAGACTCTCAAAATGATATAAGTGAAGCATGATAGATCAATAATTTCTATAAAATAAAACCGCCACCATGCTCTAAAAGATATAAGTGAAGCACTAGAGCAAAATTATCTAGCTCAAAAGATATAAGTGAAGCACAAAGAGTATTCTCATAAACTACGATTCATGTGTGTCTCTCCAAAAGGTGTGTACAGCAAGGATTATTGTGGTAAATAATAAGCAAAGACTCAAATCATACAAGATGCTCCAAGCAAAACACATATCATGTGGTGAATAAAAATATAGCCTCAAGTAAAGTTACCGATGGACGAAGACGAAAGAGGGGATGCCTTCCGGGGCATCCCCTAGCTTAGGCTTTTGGTTGTCCTTGAATATTACCTTGGGGTGCCATGGGCATCCCCAAGCTTAGGATCTTGCCACTCCTTATTCCAAAATCCATCAAATCTTTACCCAAAACTTGAAAACTTCACAACACAAAACTCAACAGAAAATCTCATGAGCTCCGTTAGTATAAGAAAACGAATCACCACCTTAAGGTACTGTAATGAACTCATTCTTTATTTATATTGGTGTTAAACCTACTGTATTCCAACTTCTCTATGGTTCATACCCCCCGATACTAGCCATAGATTCATTAAAATAAGCAAACAACACACGAAAAACAGAATCTGTGAAAAACAGAATAGTCTGTAGCAATTTGTATCAAACCTATACTTCGGCAACCCCAAAAATTATGAAATAAATTGTTGGACGTGAGGAATTTTTCTATTAATCATCTGAAAAAAGAATCAACCTAATATAGCTCTCCAGTAAAAAATGGCAGCTAATCTCGTGAGTGCTAAAGTTTCTGTTTTTTACAGCAAGATTGCAAAGACTTTCCCCAAGTCTTCCCAATGGTTCTACTTGGCACAAACGCTAATTAAAACACAAAAAAACACAATCATAATAGTAGATAGATGAATTATTTATTGCTAAACAGGAACAAAAATAAGGAACAAAAATAAAATTGGGTTGCCTCCCAACAAGCGCTATCGTTTAACGCCCCTAGCTCGGCATTGATAATTTCAATGATGCTCACATGAAAGACAAGAATTGAAGCACAAAGAGAGAATCATGAAACACGTGGCAAACACATCTACGTCTAACATACTTCCTATGCATAGGAATCTTATAGACAAACAAATTAGCATAGCAAGCAAAAACTAGCATATGCAATGAAGCGGAAAGAAACAATAGCAATCTTAACATAACAAGAGGTAATTTAGTAACATGAAAATTTCTACAATCATATTTTCCTCTCTCATAAAAATTACATGTGGGATCATAAGCAAATTCAACAAATAGCTATCACATAAAATATTTTCAACACGATCCACATGCATGCAAAGTTGACACTCTTCCAAAATAGTGGGATTAACATTAACTAAAGTTATGACCTCTCCAAACCCACTTTTATCGAAAATTGCATAAGTTTGAACATTCTCCAAATATGTGGGATCTAAAGTTGACACTCTTCCAAACCCACTTTCAATGTTTCAAACATTATTATCAATCTTATATACATTATGGGGCTTAAATAAATTTTCAAGATCATAAGAAGAATCACCCCAATCATGATCATTGCAACAAGTAGAGGACATAGCAAATCTAGCATCCCCAAGCTTAGGGTTTTGCATATTATTAGCACAATTTACGTCAATAGAATTTATAATAAAATCATTGTGATCATGCTTTTTATTCAAAGATCTATCATGAATCGCTTCATAAAGTAATTCATCACACTTTTCAGATTCATGAATTTCAAGCAAAACCTCATAAAGAAAATCTAGTGCACTCAACTCACTAGCAATAGGTTCATCATAATTGGATCCCTTAAAGATATTAGTAAGTGGATGAGGATCCATAGACTTTTAGCAAGCGAAGATGCAAGCAAAAAGAAGGTACATGGTAACACAAGAACGAACGGAAGAAGGGCGAACGGAAAAGAGGTGAATAAAATGGCAAGGGCGAAGTGGGGGAGAGGAAAACGAGAGGAAAATGGAAAATAATGTAATGAGAGGGATAAGAGTTTGTGATTGGTACTTGGTATGTCTTGACTTGTACGTATATCTCCCCGGCAACGGCGCCAGAAATCCTTCTTGCTACCTCTTGAGGATGCGTTGGTTTTCCCTTGAAGATGAAAGGGTGATGTAGCAAAGTAGCGTAAGTATTTCCCTCAATTTTTGAGAACCAAGGTATCAATCCAGTAGGAGACTACACGCAAGTCCCTGGTACCTGCACAAACAATCAAGAACCTTGCAACCAATGCGATAAAGGGGTTGTCAGTCCCTTCACGGCCACTTGCAAAAGTGAGATCTGATAAAGATAATAAGATAAATATTTTTGGTATTTTTGTTGTATAGATTGAAAAGTAAAGATTGCAAAATAAACGGCGACAAAAATTGGCAAGTTGACGGGAAAAATAATATAACAGAGAATAGACCCGGGGGCCATAGGTTTCACTAGTGGCTTCTCTCAAGATAACATAATCTACGGTTGGTGAACAAATTACTGTCGAGCAATTGATAGAAAAGCGCACAGTTATGAGAATATCTAGGCATGATCATGTATATAGGCATCACGTCTGTGACAAGTAGACCGAAACGATTCTGCATCTACTACTATTACTCCACACATTGACCGCTATCCAGCATGCATCTAGAGTTTTAAGTTCATAAGAACAGAGTAACGCATTAGGCAAGATGACATGATGTAGAGGGATAAACTCAAGAAATATGATATGAACCCCATCTTTTTATCCTCGATGGCAACAATACAATACATGCCTTGCTGCCCCTGCTGTCATTGGGAAAGGACACCGCAAGATTGAACCCAAAGCTAAGCACTTCTCCCATTGCAAGAAAGATCAATCTAGTAGGCCAAACCAAACTGATAATTCGAAGAGACTTGCAAAGATATTTAAATCACGCATATAAGAATTCAGAGAAGAATCAAATATTGTTCATAGATAATCTTGATCATAAAACCACAATTCATCGGATCTTGACAAACACACCGCAAAAATAATTACATCGAATAGATCTCCAAGAGAATCGAGGAGAACTTTGTATTAAGATCAAAAGAGAGAGAACAAGCCATCTAGCTAATAACTATGGACCCGAAGGTCTGTGGTAAACTACTCACATATCATCGGAGAGGCTATGGTGTTGATGTAGAAGCCCTCCGTGATCGATTCCCCCTCCGGCGGAGCACCGGAAAAGGCCCCAAGATGGGATCTCACGGGTACATAAGGTTGCGGCGGTGGAAATAGGGTTTCATGGTGCTCCTCGATGTTTTCAGGGTATATGAGTATATATAGGCGAAAGAAGTAGGTTGGTGGAGCCACAAGGGGCCCACGAGGGTGGGGGGCGCGCCCACCCCCATGGGGCGCGCACTCCTACCATGTGGCTTCCTCGCTGCTTCCTTGACATCCACTCCAAGTCTCCTAGATTGCGTTTGTTCCAAAAACGATCCTCGCGAAGGTTTCATTCCATTTGGATTCCGTTTGAATTCCGTTTATTATTCCTTTTCTGCAAAACACTGAGGCCTTATTTGGTTCATAGGATATGGATTTTATAGGAATAGGAAAATCATAGGAAGTGAGATGACATGCATGTCAATTCCTATAGAGAAAGAGATGTCATTTGATGCATAGGATAGGATTTTTCCATTGACTCTAGGCTAATGTTTTTTTCCTCCAAAATGTGAAGGATTGATTCCTATCCTACATAGGAATAGGAGTCCATTCCTACAAACCAAAGGGCTTCAAAGAAATTTTTCCTTTGCAATCCTATAAAATTCCTACGAAAATCCTACAAACCAAAGGAGGCCTGAAATAGGCAAAAAAAGCAATTTGCACTGGGCCTTCGGTTAATAGGTTAGTCCCTTTTTGTATAATATTAAAGTGCATAATAAAGCCCATTAAACATCCAAAACAGATAATATAATAGCATGGAATAATAAAAAATTATAGATACGTTGGAGACGTATCAGACGCCGAGATGTTGCGGTGGATGACATCGTTGTGGAAGAGGCTCCGGCTGGGCAGCGGTGAGGTGGCGGACGGAGGAGGGTGTGGTTTCGCGACTGGAGAGTAGAGATTATGGCGGCCTGGGATTTCGAATGGCGAAAAGGAGGCGATGGAAGGGGGAACCATGACCTAGGGACGCGCTTGTCCAAAATGTAGGGTGTGTTACAAAATTACCCCCACTGATTTGAACTAGCAGCCCTTTCGGCTCAAGGTTAGAAGGGGGATTTCGCTTGTCGGGATTTGGCACCTGGAGGGAGTTTTCGCGCGTGTTCTAATTTCGGGATAGCAAGGCATGGGTTGTGAAGGCGCCAGTTTTGGGAGCACGATATCTGAATTTTTGGGATATAACAAGGCGCGGGTTGAATTTTAGGGACAAGCCTAACGTGTAATATTGTACTTGTACGTACCAAATCAATTCGCACTTCCCTCAACAACAACAAAAAACTATTCACACCACACAAAGAGAGAGTCTTGTCCCGTTTTACTATACAAATGCTATTCAAAGCTATGAATCCATGTTATGTCCAATTAAAAATTTTTGTTGGCTGTATAATGCATGTAACCTACTCATACCAACATTTTAGTGCATTCCAAATGTCTATACTACCACTGCAATTCGAACTAAATTTGAATTCGTTTCTCTATTTCAATGTTCATAACCACACCATGTGTATCACCGTTATATATATTCACACATGCGTCGGTTTAAAACACTATGATAAATTCTTAAAATATCTGAATTCACTTTTTATAATGAATTATGATCTTTGCTCGTCTCTTACACCCACACAATACTCTTATCTTTGTAGCTAGCGCTAACTTTCTCTCGTGCCACACGCCCGCATCCCTCTCACCCTCCCTCAGAATTCTCTAGCTCCATCATGCAAATTCGTCTTTTCACTTTAGGTCGTTCACCCACGGTGTGTGTAGGCCCCCCAGCTCCTTCTTTACGGCACACATCGATCGATATGCCTCTCCAGCCAGGTGTGCCTACCACAAACACAAGCTTCCCATATTCTCTTCTCATAGTCCATGCCTCACTCCCACCACTCTTTTCATCGATCTCGTACTCGCCCACTCCTTCCCCCTCGATATAGTATGCCTCTCGCACCACCTCCTAGATGCATCCCTCTCTCTCTCTATCCTTCTCCCCGGGCCTTATTTGCTTCTAACACATACATGCATGTATACCGATCGATCTCCCTACATATATCTAGGCACACTTTAACTATTTCCCCCCACCCATCGATTGACGTACCTCACAAGTTATGTCTCTACCTTCTCTGACAAAGGACGATTGATCTTCCTATGTAGTTACGTCTGCTTACCACAGCCATATCGTCCCCCCTCATCATTCGTGCATGCCTCCTGACCCGTCTCTCACACGCACGTGCACAGACATGCATCCATCCCCTCTCTTATTGATATTGCAAGCGTGCCCTCCATTTGTCTAGCAAGCCTCTCCCACCATTTGTTAGAAGGAACTCCACTACCACCCCCTCCAACACTCTAGCTTTGTCTCTCCAACACTCGATCGATCTCCCTTAATACATAAGGTAGGCCCTCTCCTCCTCCAAACAAATACCAGCCATTGTACCTCCATATTTAATTAGGTCTCCCCCCCACCACACACCGATAGTCGAGCGATGTAGGTAGTTATCCATGCCACAGAGACAAACTGCACATGCCCCCTCTCACGTTCTAGTAGCCAGCCACTCTATATCTTTGACGTGGGCACACACAAATTTGATGGCACTCTTTATTGATCGCGCGCGTACACACACACACACACGCATCATCATCCCTCTCTTCGATTATATGGATACCTCAAGCCGATGATACCTCCACTCTCTTCTTGTGGATCGCCCCCTCTATATATATAATATATCCAGGACTCTATTTCACACACATTGCATATGTTACATTTTTTGATTGACCCCCCCCCAAAAAACACTCACGAACCCACACACTATATCTCTCTATGTTTGTATCTCTCTCACACAACCCCACGTAGGTGGTGTACGTACACGAAGAGAATAGGTGCACATACTCACGCTTCGTGCCCAGCCACACCCGCGTGGGTACACGGTGGAGCTCATTTTTGTGCGAAATGGCAGCCCACGTGCTAATTTGAACGCGTGTAGCGGTTGTTTACCTACAGAGGTCGTGTACCACGCGTGCACAAAACAAAGTTTGACTTGATGCGTTGGCGCATTATTTTTAAATAAAGTTATATTGCTCAATGGCACATACACTGAATATAAAACGATTTTTATGGAGAAAAAGGCAGTCCACTCCACTATATACAATGAAGCGTGCCTGCCTGGGTTTGTCTCTCATCAGAGTATCTCACACAAGGCGGCGGTGGCCTCTCCCTCTCTCACCGTTGGTCACTGGTCCGGCCGCATCCCGTCCGCCGACGGAAAGGGAGGATGTGCATCATTTCTCCGTTCGACGGCGCCGACACAGCACATCCCGATCGGCAGTACCCGCCATTCTCTCTGACCAAGCTCCAGCGCGGTAGGGCCTACGCCACCTGCTCACTGCTGCAGTATGGGTAGATCCCGCCCGCCGCCGCTCACCTAGTTACATCCCGACGACCCCCAGGTATCCCCTCCGGCCTTGCTCCACTGCCCATATTCCCACGTCGCTGCATGTGGAAAATCTTGCATGTGGATCTTCCATAGTTCTTTGTCCAAAACATAGCTCGTCCGGCGTACTTTCCATATTGCAATCTCGTCCTCACAGCGTTTTAGACAAACACAACCGTGTTGTTACCTTCCCTTAGGACAAGGAATGTGCTTCTTTTTTGTCGTCGTATGTGTCATCAACTGTTATTGTCCAGTAATTGTTTCCTTTCTACCTCTTTTTTGCAAACAGGGCTATCAATTTCACCTCGTTGCTATTGCGACATTTTGGTGAACCGCACAAATCACTTTTTTCTTAAGAGTGTTTTGTGCAGTTGTACTAAAATGTCACACGGGCAACGTCTCTACATTTCAGTGCAACTGCACAAAGGGAGATTGGTTTTGCTCCATCCTCCTCATCCAACTCCGAGCCTAATCTTCTCCAACTATTTGCTTAATCTTCTCCAACTAGTTAGTCTTAAGACAGACTACAAAGGTGACCGGCTACTATTTGTGTGTTTATTGTTTCATCAGCAGTCCTCTATTATCGTAATCACACTTAATATCTTTGGAACAGGGACGCTCAGCTCTGTTTTAGTGGAACTGCACAAAATGATCGGAATGTTGCATGCTCCTGACAACTACTTTTTTCCCAACATGCATTGTTGATTTAGACAGAGTTGGGGGGAGTTGCTGCCAATGAAAGCATGGATCAATTTTAATTTAACACCTTCTCACAACTTTGTCTTCAGTTGTGATGTAAATATTAGCTCTTATCTACTAATCATAGAGATGCATTAGCAAGGAAGTTAGTTTTTTAATGTTTCCGAAAGAGCATCGATGGCAAGACACACGAAACAAAAGCTCAAAGCTCAAAGCATTGTACAATTTCATGCCAGTCAAAAATTATTTGTATAGGACGTCAATTATGTAAACAAATGCTGGAAGCTTGATAGCATTGCCTGAAGCCTCTTCGGCATCCAGGTCCATGTTCCATGCACAAAATTATACTCCTTCCTTCCTAAATATTTGTCTTTTTACAAATTTCAAATGGGCATATTTTAGAGTGTAGATTTACTCATTTTGCTTCGTATGTAGTCACTCGTTGAAATCTCTAGAAAGACAAATACTCCGGAGTATATTTAAGAACCGATGAAGTAGTGCACAACTGCATGGGAGACTCGGCTTGGTCATTGCGCCGCACTAATAGTAAGTAATGAGTAGTCAAATCATAAGCCCCACCTTTCCCACTGTAAGTTGCTCGGAAGAAGCAACCATTAATACACTCTTCTTTATGTATCTGGTGCCAAAATTCTGACAAGCATGCCACATATACATAGATGTCAGATGAAAAGCTTTTGGCACCCCTCTCACAACGTAGGCAATTTGGCACCGGTGAAATACTAGCCCACATCTAGCGGAATAATGGATCGAAGTACTACTCTTCCTCTCACAGGGAACCCATTCCATCTAGTCTGCACGCAAGATATGGATTTTTTATTGCCTCACTGAATTTGGCATAGGAGCAGCTACTTGCTCCGGCTCCCATAATTTTTCTTAAGGCACCAGCTGGACAATGAAGGGCACCGATGCTAAATGAGCCAAAACTGAATATGGCACCACTTTTTGCCTACATAGTGGAAGGCTTGAATCCGCTCACACTACTCCATCTGTCACTATTTATAGAGCGCGCTTTAAAAATAAAAAATCTCTGGGACCAAGGCGACTAGCGATCGACCTGAAAAATAGCATCGGTAGTTATAGCATGGCGTCTATTACTAGAGGAAATAATGCGTACACACATGCATGCAGTGCTTCCACCCCGGGTACACACATGCATGCACTTACTCCACTCTGTAGTACATCGACAGAAAATTGTGGACTTGATTGCAGTTACCACGCCCTAATTAATTCAGCATTAAACCAAACACGTCTAAAGTCTCTCTGTTTGTGGAAATGCATGGAGAGAAATGCATCAGAATGAAGCACGCCCTGTAAACTGTGACGGAGGGAGGAGTAGTATGAAGGTGCAAAACCAAGTACACATATGGCCAGTCGGTCAACGCACTTCCTCTTGGCATATCACTAACATGTGGGACCGGAGTGTGAGCAAACCGATCTCAATTGATGGCAAAATGGCCAACCCGCCATTCCTTGAGAGAGACGAGGAGCGAGAACACATAGACGGGCTCGCACGGAGGCCAAGATATATTCGAGCACGGTTGATCGATATCATCATTACATGTTCGATGTTTTTAATACTACTATTGGGCTGCCGTTTTCTGCCCTTCTCCCGAATAAATGTGTACTTTATCAGAGATTAAAATAAAATAAGAGTATAGACGCTCCACCATGTGGTTCTAGTAGTAGTACTACTCGTAGAGTACTACTAAACCTTGCGCTTGGCTCTTCGCCTCTTGGTGAAGTCGAACAATGATGGTACTCCGCATGTTGGGTACTACAGTGTATGCCTCTGGCAACTTGACACCGAATGAACTGATGCATGTCCACCGCCTGGGCGAGGGTAAGTTGCATTAGTCAAAAGGCGTAAGAGAGCTTCACCTTGTCCTGGAAGCTTCTCCTTGCTCTGCGAGTTGACGGGACACACCAAAAAGTAGTGCTAGTCCATACTCCCTCCTTTCCGGTTAATATGTGCTTAATCTTTTTTGTGGGTAAATGAGAGAGCTTTATTCATATATACGCATTCTTAGGACGACCAGGTAAGAGACTGGTCACTAGGAAGCGAGGTACCCTGCAAAAAAGAAGAAGGAAGCGAGGTGTTTCATCAAGCCAGCTCTCGGCCACATTCAAAGTGCAGCAAGCACGGTTCGCACAAAGATGAGTCGCAAGGTTTGCTGACCTGTTTACATGTTGAATAACAAAAAAATAGGAAATATTACCGAGTGCTCCTATTTGTAACAAGATATGAGCCAGAATTAAGCAAGAATTGTGGCGAGTGTTCCATGCAATCAACTTCCATTATCACATGCGAGAACCCTCGAAGAGAACCAAATGTGTTGAAGATTGCTTTATCACATTTTTAAAATATAATAAGAGTGTAGACGCTCCTCCATCCGGTTCCTAGTAGTATAGTACATACCTCTATAGTAGTAGTAGTAGTACTAGTAAACTTTGTTCTTGGTTGTTCGCCTCTTTGGGAAGTCGAACGATAGTAGTACTACTATAGTGTATGCTTCTCGCAATCTGACACCGAATTAACTATTGCACGTCCACCTCCTAAGCGAGGGAGAGCTTGAATTAGTCAAAAGTTTCTCCTTGTCCCGCGAGCCACCGCGCGCAAGCTTCTCCCATCCTGCAAGCTTCTCCTTGTTCGGCAAGTTGACAGGACACATCAAAGTAATGCTTGTCCATATTGCCTCCTTTCTGGTTAATATGGCTTAATTTCAAACGAGATAAATACACTGTCTGTCAGTGTATATTTGTAAAAATACGGTCAGTGGACTTCATAATACGCTCATTGCGCTCAATATATACATTTTCCGGTGTTTATACGGTCACTAGCTCACCCTGGTTGAGTATGTATGTGCATGCACATGTAGGTTTATCACTTGAGCGTGACTGTGTGTTCCTCGTGTGCTCAGACATGCATGCTTTGTCAAAATGTTGCATGCAAGGTTTAATCATTCGTTGTTCACACATGCATTCCCGATATTAATACATTGGTAAAGACAATTTCTTGAGGAAAACAAGCCCATGAATTGAGTACAAAGGGGACCAATAAGCCAGGACGGAGGGAGTACCAGTAGTGAACCGGAAGGAGGGAGTAGGTACTAGTAGTACTACGTAACAACGTGTACTAACAAAATTCCTCTATGCGCATCCTGTCTATGTGTCATGCAAGAAATAGAGATAAGTACAAATGAGACTTAGGAACAGTCATACACGTAGGGGGAGTACGTGTAGGGGCCACTAAGGAAAAGTCAAATCACACAGTAAGTTAGTCAGAAGAAGCAACCATCATTTCACTCTTCAATGAAACGTACGCAATATAAAATGGTTGATATGGAGAGAAAAAGAAAACCACTATATATACACTAGCAGGAGCCTAAGCTACAAGCCTGCTTGCTTGGGTTGCTCTCTTCACAAGCATAGAACGACGGTGGCCACACCGCTGGTCACATATCCGGCCTGATCCCGCTGCTAGGGGAAGGGAACAATGTTTTGCGTAGACGCGGTCGACATCGGCAAGGGAGAAAACGCACAGTCGGTGCATCCCTATCGGGGGTCCCCGCGGTATGGGCTGATGCCGCGTCCCAACTGCCCTTCTAGCTACAGCCCGACGTCCCAGGTAGAACATCTTCCTTTTGGAGCCGGCTTGCTCCACTGCTGTAGCTCCCCACGTAGCTCCATCTCCATGTCAATCTTTCTCTACTTCTACTAGCTTCTATTTGTGATGAGTTTATGTCTCATGAACTAGTGCCAGTACTATTATTCTAATCACAGTTCTTGAATATCTTTGCCATCAGGGATGCTCAGCTCGATTTTAGTGGAAATGCACAAAAGCATTGTATGATCCGAGGGTGCCAGCCATCTTTCCTTCAACAGGTTCTACCTAGCCAGGAAATTAAATCATGTTTAGGGTTTAGGGTTTAAATCATAGTGACCCCATTAGTAGTTTTTCTTTTGTACACACTCTCACAACTTTTGTCTTTAGTTGTGAAGTAAATATTGGCTATGATCTGTGAAGCATCGAGATGCATCAACATGCGTGTTAGTTTTCCTTTGTATTTGATGGAATGTCATAACGGGGCATGTTGGGGAATGTAGTAATTTCAAAAAATTTCCTACACACACGCAAGATCATGGTGATGTATAGCAACGAGAGGGGAGAGTGTGATCTACGTACCCTTGTAGACCGACAGCGGAAGCGTTAGCACAACGCGGTTGATGTAGTCGTACATCTTCACGGCCCGACCAATCAAGCACCGAAACTACAGCACCTCTGAGTTTTAGCACACGTTCAGCTCGATGATGATCCCCCGACTCCGATCCAGCAAAGTGTCGGGGAAGAGTTCCGTCAGCACGACGACGTGGTGACGATCTTGATGTTCTACCGTCGCAGGGCTTCGCCTAAGCACCGCTACAATATTATCGAGGATTATGGTGGAAGGGGGCACCGCACATGGCTAAGAAAATGATCATGTGGATCAACTTGTGTGTCTAGGGGTGCCCCCTGCCCCCGTATATAAAGGAGCAAGGGGAGGAGGCCGGCCGGCCCTATAGGTGCGCCAAGGAGGGGGAAGGAAGTGGGGAAGGAGAAGGAAAGGGGGGCGCCGCCCCCCCTCTCCTAGTCCAATTCGGACCAGGGGGGAGGAGGCGCGCGGCCCACCCTGGTTGCCCTTCTCTTTCTCCACTAAGGCCCATATGGCCCATTACTTCTCCCGGGGGGGGGGCGGTTCCGGTAACCCTCCGATACTCCGGTTTTCTGCGAAATCACCCGGAACACTTCCGGTGTCCGAAGATAGCCTTCCAATATATCAATCTTTATGTCTCGACCATTTCGAGACTCCTCGTTATGTCCATGATCACATCCGGGACTCTGAACTAACTTCGGTACATCAAAACTCATAAACTCATAATATAACTGTCATCGAAACCTTAAGCGTGCGGACCCTACGGGTTCGAGAACAATGTAGACATGACCGAGACATGTCTCCGGTAAATAACCAATAGCGGAACCTGGATGCTCATATTGGCTCCTACATATTCTACGAAGATCTTTATCGGTCAGACCGCATAACAACATACGTTGTTCCCTTTGTCATCGGTATGTTACTTGCCCGAGATTCGATCGTCGGTATCTCAATATCTAGTTCAATCTCGTTACCGGTAAGTCTCTTTACTCGTTTCGTAATACATCATCTCGCAACTAACTCATTAGTTGCAATGCTTGCAAGGCTTATGTGATGTGCATTACCGAGAGGGCCCAGAGATACCTCTCCGACAATCGGAGTGACAAATCCTAATCTCGAAATACGCCAACCCAATATTTACCTTTGGAGACACCTGTAGAGCTCCTTTATAATCACCCAGTTACGTTGTGACGTTTGGTAGCACACAAAGTGTTCCTCCGGCAAACGGGAGTTGCATAATCTCATAGTCATAGGAACATGTATAAGTCATGAAGAAAGCAATAGCAACATACTAAACGATCGGGTGCTAAGCTAATGGAATGGGTCATGTCAATCACATCATTCTCCTAATAATGTGATCCCGTTAATCAAATGACAACACATGTCTATGGTTAGGAAACATAACCATCTTTGATTAATGAGCTAGTCAAGTAGAGGCCTACTAGTGACATTTGTGTTTGTCTATGTATTCACACATGTATTATGTTTCCGGTTAATACAATTCTAGCATGAATAATAAACATTTATCATGATATAAGGAAATAAATAATAACTTTATTATTGCCTCTAGGGCATATTTCCTTCAGTCTCCCACTTGCACTAGAGTCAATAATCTAGATTACATAGTAATGATTCTCACACCCATGGAGCCTTGGTGCTGATCATGTTTTGCTCGTGGAAGAGGCTTAGTCAACGGGTCTGCAACATTCAGATCCGTATGTATCTTGCAAATCTCTATGTCTAGCACCTAGACTAGATCCCGGATGGAATTGAAGCGTCTCTTGATGTGCTTGGTTCTCTTGTGAAATCTGGATTCCTTTGCCAGGGCAATTGCACCAGTATTGTCACAAAAGATTTTCATTGGACCCAATGCACTAGGTATGACACCTAGATCGGATATGAACTCCTTCATCCAGACTCCTTCGTTTGCTGCTTCCGAAGCAACTATGTACTCTGCTTCACATGTAGATCCCTCCACAATGCTTTGTTTAGAACTGCACCAACTGACAGCTCCACCGTTTAATGTAAACACGTATCCAGTTTGCGATTTAGAATTGCCCGGATCAGTGTCAAAGCTTGCATCAATGTAACCATTTACTATGAGCTCTTTGTCACCTCCATATATGAGAAACATATCCTTAGTCCTTTTCAGGTATTTCAGGAAGTTCTTGACCACTGTCTAGTGATCCACTCCTGGATTACTTTGGTACCTCCCTGCTAGACTTATAGCAAGACACACATCAGGTCTGGTACACAGCATTGCATACATGATAGAGCCTATGGCTGAAGCATAGGGAACTTCTTTCATTTTCTCTCCATCTTCTGCATTGAGTCTTACTCAATTTCACACCTTGTAACACAGGCAAGAATCCTTTCTTTGCTTGATCCATTTTGAACTTCTTCAAAATTTTGTCAAGGTATGTGCTTTGTGAAAGTCCAATTAAGCGTCTTGATCTATCTCTATAGATCTTAATGCCCAATATGTAAGCAGCTTCACCGAGGTCTTTCATTGAAAAACTCTTATTCAAGTAATCCCTTTATGCTATTCAGAAACTCTATATCATTTCCGATTAGTAATATGTCATCTACATATAATATCAGAAATGCTACAGAGCTCCCACTCACTTTCTTGTAAATACAGGCTTCTCCAAAAGTCTGTACAAAACCAAATGCTTTGATCACACTATCAAAGCATTTATTCCAACTCTGAGAAGCTTGCACCAGTCCATAAATGGATCGCTGGAGCTTGCATACTTTGTTAGCTCCCTTTGGATCGACAAAACCTTCTGGTTGCATCATATACAACTCTTCTTCCAGAAATCCATTCAGGAATGCAGTTTTGACATCCATCTACCAAATTTCATAATTATAAAATGCGGCAATTGCTAACATGATTCGGACAGACTTAAGCATCGCTACGGGTGAGAAGGTCTCATTGTAGTCAATCCCTTGAACTTGTCGAAAACCTTTTGCGACAAGTCAAGCTTTGTAGACAGTAATATTACCATTAGCGTCAGTCTTCTTCTTGAAGATCATTTATTCTCAATTGCTTGCCGATCATTGGGCAAGTCAACCAAAGTCCATACCTTGTTCTCATACATGGATCCCATCTCAGATTTCATGGCTTCAAGCCATTTTGCAGAATCTGGGCTCACCATCGCTTCTTCATAGTTTGTAGGTTCATCATGATCTAGTAGCATGACTTCCAGAACAGGATTACCGTACCACTCTGGTGCGGATCTTACTCTGGTTGATCTATGAGGTTCAGTAGTATCTTGTTCTGAAGTTTCATGATCATCATCATTAGCTTCCTCACTAATTGGTGTAGGTGTCACAGAAACTGGTTTCTGTGATGTACTACTTTCCAATAAGGGAGCAGGTATAGTTACCTCATCAATTTCTACTTTCCTCCCACTCACTTCTTTCGAGAGAAACTCCTTCTCTAGAAAGTTTCCGAATTTAGCAACAAAAGTCTTGCCTTCGGATCTGTGATAGAAGGTGTATCCAATAGTTTCCTTTGGATATCCTATGAAGACACATTTCTCCGATTTGGGTTCGAGCTTATCAGGTTGAAGCTTTTTCACATAAGCATCGCAGACCCAAACTTTCAGAAACGACAACTTTGGTTTCTTGCTAAACCACAGTTCATAAGGCGTCATCTCAACGGATTTTGATGGTGCCCTATTGAACGTGAATGCGGCTGTCTCTAGAGCATATCCCCAAAATGATAGCGGTAAATTAGTAAGAGACATCATAGATCGCACCATATCTAGTAAAGTACGATTACGAGGTTCAGACACACCATTACGCTGTGGTGTTCCGGGTGGCGTGAGTTGCGAAACTATTCCGCATTGTTTCAAATGTACACCAAACTCGTAACTCAAATATTCTCCTCCACGATCAGATCGTAGGAATTTTATTTTCTTGTTACGATGATTTTCAACTTCACTCTGAAATTCTTTGAACTTTTCAATGTTTCAGACTTATGTTTCATTAAGTAGATATACCCATATCTGCTTAAGTCATCTGTGAAGGTGAGAAAATAACGATATCCGCCACGAGACTCAACATTCATCGAACCACATACATCTATATGTATGATTTCCAACAAATCTGTTGCTCTCTCCATAGTACCGGAGAATGATGTTTTTGTCATCTTACCCATAAGGCACGGTTCGCAAGTACCAAGTGATTCATAATCAAATGGTTCCAAAAGTCCATCAGTATGGAGTTTCTTCATGCGCTTTACACCGATATGACCCAAACGGCAGTGCCACAAATAAGTTGCACTATCATTATCAGCTCTGCATCTTTTGGCTTCAACATTATGAATATGTGTGTCACTACTATTGAGATTTAATAAGAATAGACCACTCTTTAAGGGTGCATGACCATAAAAGATATTACTCATAAAAATAGAACAACCATTATTCTCTGATTTAAATGAATAACCGTCTCGCATCAAACAAGATCCAGATATAATGTTCATGCTTAACACTGGCACCAAATAACAATTGTTTAGGTCTAATACTAATCCTGAAGGTAGATATAGAGGTAGCGTGCCGACCGCGATCACATCAACTTTGGAACCATTTCCCACGCGCATCGTCACCTCATCCTTAGCTAATCTTCGCTTAATCCGTAGTCCCTATTTCGAGTTGCAAATGTTAGCAACAGAACCAGTATCAAATACCTAGGTGCTACTGCGAGCATTAGTAAGGTACACATCAATAACATGTATATAACACATACCTTTGTTCACCTTGCCATCCTTCTTATCCGCCAAATACTTGGGGCAGTTCCGCTTCCAGTGACCAGTCTGCTTGCAGTAGAAACACTCAGTTTCAGGCTTAGGTCCAGGTTTGGGTTTCTTATCTTGAGTAGCAACTTGCTTGCTGTTCTTTTTGAAGTTCCCCTTCTTCTTTCCTTTGCCCTTTTTCTTGAAACTAGTGGTCTTATTGACCATCAACACTTGATGCTCCTTCTTGATTTCTACCTCCGTAGCTTTCAGCATTGCGAAGAGCTCGGGAATAGTCTTATTCATCCCTTGCATATTATAGTTCATCACGAAGCTCTTGTAGCTTGGTGGTAGTGATTGGAGAATTCTGTCAATGACGCAATCATCTGGAAGATTAACTCCCAATTGAATCAAGTGATTATTATACCCAGACATTTTGAGTATATGCTCACTGACAGAACTTTTCTCCTCCATCTTGCAGCTATAGAACTTATTGGAGACTTCATATCTCTCAATCCGGGCATTTGCTTGAAATATTAACTTCAACTCCTGGAACATCTCATATGCGCCATGACGTTCAAAACGTCGTTGAAGTCCCGATTCTAAGCCGTAAAGCATGGCACACTGAACTATCGAGTAGTCATCAGCTTTGCTCTGCCAGACGTTCATAACATCTGGTGTTGCTCCAGCAGCAGGCCTGGCACCCAGTGGTACTTCCAGGACGTAATTCTTCTGTGCAGCAATAAGGATAATCCTCAAGTTACGGACCCAGTCCGTGTAATTGCTACCATCATCTTTCAACTTTGCTTTCTCAAGGAACGCATTAAAATTCAACGGAACAACAGCACGGGCCATCTATCTACAATCAAACATAAACAAGCAAGATACTATCAGGTACTAAGTTCATGATAAATTTAGGTTCAATTAATCATATTACTAAAGAACTCCCACTTAGATAGACATCCCTCTAATCCTCTAAGTGATTATGTGATCCAAATCAACTAAACCATGTCCGATCATCACGTGAGATGGAGTAGTTTCATTGGTGAACATCACTATGTTGATCATATCTACTATATGATTCATGCTCGACCTTTCGGTCTCCGTGTTCCGAGGCCATATCTGTATATGCTTGGCTCGTCAAGTATAACCTGAGTATTCCGCGTGTGCAACTGTTTTGCACCCGTTGTATTCGAACGTAGAGCCTATCACACCCGATCATCACGTGGTGTCTCAGCATGAAGAACTTTCGCAACGGTGCATACTCAGGGAGAACACTTCTTGATAATTAGTGAGAGATCATCTTAAAATGCTACCGTCAATCAAAGCAAGATAAGATGCATAAAAGATAAACATCACATGCAATCAATATAAGTGATATGATATGGCCATCATCATCTTGTGCTTGTGATCTTTATCTTCGAAGCACCGTCGTGATCACCATCGTCACCGGCGCGACACCTTGATCACCATCGTAGCATCGTTGTCATCTCGCCAATCTTATGCTTCCACGACTATCGCTACCGCTTAGTGATAAAGTAAAGCATTACAGTGCAATTGCATTGCATACAATAAAGCGACAACCATATGGCTCCTACCAGTTGACGATAACTTGGTTACAAAACATGATCATCTCATACAATAAAATTTAACATCATGTCTTGACCATATCACATCACAACATGCCCTGCAAAAACAAGTTAGACGTCCTCTACTTTGTTGTTGCAAGTTTTACGTGGCTGCTACGGGCTTAAGCAAGAACCAATCTTACCTACGAATCAAAACCACAACGATAGTTTGTCAAGTTGGTGCTGTTTTAACCTTCGCAAGGACCGGGCGTAGCCACACTCAGTTCAACTAAAGTTGGAGAAACTGACACCCGCTAGCCACCTTTGTGCAAAGCACGTCGGGAGAACCGATCTCGCGTAAGCGTACGCGTAATGTCGGTCCAGGACGCTTCGTCCAACAGTACCGCCGAACCAAAGTATGACATGCTAGTAAGCAGTATGACTTATATCGCCCACAACTCACTTGTGTTCTACTCGTGCATATAACATCAACACATAAAACCTAGGCTCTGATACCACTGTTGGGGAACGTAGTAATTTCAAAAAAATTCCTACGCACACGCAAGATCATGGTGATGCATAGCAACGAGAGGGGAGAGTGTGATCTACGTACCCTTGTAGACCGACAGCGGAAGCGTTAGCACAACGCGGTTGATGTAGTCATACGTCTTCACGGCCCGACCGATCAAGCACCGAAACTACGGCACCTCTGAGTTTTAGCACACATTCAGCTCGATGACGATCCCCGGACTCCGATCCAGCAAAGTGTCGGGGAAGAGTTCCGTCAGCACGACGGCGTGGTCACGATCTTGATGTTCTACCGTCGCAGGGCTTCGCCTAAGCACCGCTACAATATTATCGAGGATTATGGTGGAAGGGGGCACCGCACACGGCTAAGAAAATGATCACGTGTATCAACTTGTGTGTCTAGGGGTGCCCCCTGCCCCCGTATATAAAGGAGCAAGGGGAGGAGGCCGGCCGGCCCTATAGGCGCGCCAAGGAGGAGTCCTCCTCCTAGTAGGAGTAGGACTCCTACTAGGAGGGGGAAAGAAGTGGGGAAGGAGAAGGAAAGGGGGGCGCCGCCCCCCCCTCTCCTAGTCCAATTCGGACCAGGGGGGAGGAGGCGCGCGTCCCACCCTGGCTGCCCTTCTTTTTCTCCACTAAGGCCCATATGGCCCATTACTTCTCCGGGGGGGGGGGTTCCGGTAACCCTCGGGTACTCTGGTTTTCTCCGAAATCACCAGGAACACTTCCGGTGTCCGAATATAGCCTTCCAATATATCAATCTTTATGTCTCGACCATTTTGAGACTCCTCGTTATGTCTGTGATCACATCCGGGACTCTGAACTAACTTCGGTACATCAAAACTCATAAACTCATAATATAACTGTCATCGAAACCTTAAGCGTGCGGACCCTATGGGTTCGAGAACAATGTAGACATGACCGAGACATGTCTCCGGTCAATAACCAATAGCGGAACCTAGATGCTCATATTGGCTCCTACATATTCTACTAAGATCTTTATCGGTCAGACCGCATAACAACATACGTTGTTCCTTTTGTCATCGGTATGTTACTTGCCCGAGATTCAATCATCGGTATCTCAATACCTAGTTCAATCTCGTTACCGGCAAGTCTCTTTACTCGTTTCGTAATACATCATCTCGCAACTAACTCATTAGTTGCAATGCTTGCAAGGCTTATGTGATGTGCATTACCGAGAGGGCCCAGAGATACCTCTCCGACAATCGGAGTGACAAATCCTAATCTCGAAATATGCCAACCCAACATTTACTTTTGGAGACACCTGTAGAGCTCCTTTATAATCACCCAGTTATGTTGTGACGTTTGGTAGCACAAAAGTGTTCCTCCGGCAAACGGGAGTTGCATAATCTCATAGTCATAGGAACATGTATAAGTCATGAAGAAAGCAATAGCAACATACTAAACGATCGGGTGCTAAGCTAATGCAATGGGTCATGTCAATCACATCATTCTCCTAATAATGTGATCCCGTTAATCAAATGACAACACATGTCTATGGTTAGGAAACATAACCATCTTTGATTAATGAGCTAGTCAAGTAGAGGCATACTAGTGACGTTTGGTTTGTCTATGTATTCACACAAGTATTATGTTTCCGGATAATACAATTCTAGCATGAATAATAAACATTTATCATGATATAAGGAAATAAAATAATAACATTATTATTGCCTCTAGGGCATATTTCCTTCAGGGCAACCTTGGAGTAGGAATGAAAATGGAGTGGAAAGTTTTCGTTTTCTAGAGAAAAAATGGAAATAGAGACAAACCAATGTTTCGTTTCATTGGATCGTGCCATTGAGCAAAACCAACGTTTAAATCACGTCTGTCACGTTCGTGTCTCACCCTCCTCCACGGCTCCACCCCACATGGTCGCTCGGCATGCCACTCACCACAAACCGAGTATACGATAACTTTCCCGCCTGCTTGTCGATAGATCGCGCCATGGAGTACTAGGACTACTATAAGAGATTGACGAGTTGGGGGAGGACAGCCAGCTATAGCACGGACTCCGAAGAACTTTTTACATGCATGTTGTGGACGGCTATTGTGACCTTTGAACGCGGAGCAGTCGTGTGCACCAGGAAGCGGCGCAGGCGATGCTCTCTCGGCCGGCGCGCCACTTCAATGCCGGTGCCAGTGAGAGGTTACGTCCGCTCTGGCCGGGCATGAATGCAGCACTGACTGTTTTGGGCAGGAAGCACGCGCGGGTGATGAAGAGGGTTCGAGTTGGTCAGGAGCGGGCGTGGCAGCGGTCCGGACGCCCGCAAACAAGAGATGATGTTCGTTAATATTGCTATGTATATAAAGGCTGGTCATAGTGGGGAGTAACTTATACTAGTGTCATGCATATGACACTAGTCTAAGTTACTATCTTCATAGTGCAAAGTAATATAGTAGTAGTGTCATAGATCACTTCATTTATTATGTTGTACACTCACTTTTCTCGGGGAGCGCTATGTTACCACTTCTCATTAACTACATGCCACATAAGCAAAATTTTCTTGGAATGTGCCATGTTACTAGCTAAGTTACTCCCACGATGACTAGCCTAATTAACAACATAAATAATGTGCCAGTTGGACAAATATGATTGGAGATGGAGATGGAGATGGAATTTTACGTAAATACGGATATGCATGTCTACGTCTATGTGTGTGCGCGCGACGACTCTCGCGACTTGGAAGCAGGGGCATGTTTATGATCGAGTTTTCTTTCTTGGTACATTAAGAAAATTGTCCACCAATTTTCGTTTCTCTTTTTCCGGGAACGCATGTATTCTATTTAAAACCACTGCTATGAAGAGATTTTTTTACTCCATTGTATATATAGCCTCTTGTTTGATAGGGTTCTCGCCTCTCTCTCTCTCTCGCCCTCTTCATATCAAAACAAGATGATAGTGTCCACTCTATCTCTCTCCTCATCGGTGGGCACAGATCCGGCCGAATCCCGTCCGCTGTGGGAGGTGAGGAGGTGCAGCGTTGACGTTGTCGCCGTTGGCGATGGAGGAAGCCGATGCGCACCGTCCTATTGGAGCCGGTGTTGGCGTGGACGAAGGTCTTCCGCGCCCTTATTCGTTGCCGTCGTGTGGGAAGATCCCTCCCGCCCGCCTAAGTGACATCTTGCCCACCTGAGATATAACTTGTTGTACTGGTCCAGCTCCCCAGGTCGCTGTATGTGGGTTTTCTACTATGCGACTACTCCCCAGCTCCCCATGTACAGCAGCTAGGGTTTGTCGGCTGGTCCAACAATCACCTACTATTATAGAGGAAATGCCACTCGAAAAGTTGTCATGGTTTATGCCTCAGTGGAGGTATACATGTTGTTTCGACAAAAAGTACATGGTGATTGTGTGGTCATTGTCCATATGCTCCTATTGCTGCTGCTAATCTAATACTATCACTGGTTAAGTGAAGAAATTGTTTTTTTCTCGGGTATCCTGGTTTAGTTCCCATCAAGATAATCATGATGCTTCTGTTTGTTGGTGTAGTTTTCATTAATTCTTATTGACAATTGAGATGTCGCTATTAATCTTGTACCACTGCCAAAACAAAGTAACAACACTATATCCCTTTTTATATTTTTGCAAACAACGATGTGTGTCTTCATACCCGGGCATGTCTTCCTCAATTTTAGTGGAACTGCACAAAATTGGATGGCCATTGTTGTTCCGCTTCACTGTCCTCTGCCACGTGGTTCTTTCTTCCTCGAGTTTGATTATTGAGAAGAAACATACCACAGTAAGGATTTGTCGAACTTCATAGGTGCCTCACCCAAACTTTATGCCAAATGGATAATGCATCACCATGATGACCTATCGATGCTCATGGTTGCGCCTCATGGTCGCATCGGCTGGTGAAGCTGATCGATTTTCCACGAAAAACAAGCTGCCTTCCATCAGTGCTCTTTGCTTGTTACCCACAAAGATGATATCCTTCATCAGTTCACCTTGGTTGCATTGGAGACGCAGTCGTCTTTCACGTTGGTGCAATTTTATCACACAATTGGCTATGAACCAAATGTTTCCTCAAAGAAGGATCGACGTTGGTACTAAGAGCATAAGTTTTCTATTGATTTCTAAGCCTTCTCAGAACTTTGTCTTCAGCTCCCCTGTAATTTTATTTGTCCAGCTATTAACTTTGATTAAAAAATGGTGTGGACTAAAATCCCGGATGGACGTAGTAGCCCTCCATTTTTATTTACTCTGGATATTAGATTTGACTGAATTCAAACTTTGTAAAGTTTGACCAAGTTTAGGTCGAACACAACAAACCATAATTATTGAGAGAGGGCAAACTGTACATACTCTCAAACCTTTCGGATAATTGAAATTAAAATTCTTTATTTGTACACACTCTCACACGTTTCCAATAATTTGGCGCATGTGTGGTTGTTCACTTAAGGGAGGGTAGTGTACCGCACGTGAAGGACAAGAAGTGCGACCAGGACGCGTGGGTCATTAGTTCATTGGAAGTAGTAGTTTTCTTCACTGGTATGTTAAATAAAGAGTTTTATTTCGTACTTACACAATTTAAAACGATTGTTATGGAGAGAATAATAAAACCACTCCGCTATATATTAGTAGTATACACAAGTACTATATGGACATAGCTTCATTGACTTAGTGCACCTGCCTTTGGGTGTATGATAGGTGGGCCCAAAATGTGGCTGGCCCACCTGTCGTACAGCCAAAGGAATGTGCAGTTAAGGCACCGGAGCTCAGTCTGTAATACAGTATATATGTATTACACTATATAAGCTAGAGCCTCAGCACTTGTTCGCTAGGGTTTGCACTCTCCACACTCTCGCCGCACTACATATATATACACGCCGGAGGCTCAGCGTTCCTTTGCTAGGGTTTGCTATATTCATAGTCTCACACCCTCTTCACCAGATCTAAACAAGACTGCATTGTGGCCTCTGTCTCTCTCTCCCCCCTCACAGCTGGTGAAGGAGGCGTCCAGATCATGTCGCACCGGGAAGGGGAGGAGGTGCAGCGTTCACTCCATCGCCTTCAGTGTGGGAGGCAATCCACTGTCGGCTGCATCGTTCTCTTTCACCCAGCGCCTGTGCGGGAGGGCCACCGACCCCTTCTTCCTCGCTCCCGTATGTAGTGTGGGCAGATCCGGCCTCCCGCTGCACGCCTTGCCACATCCCGACGACACTAAGGTATAAGTTTCTTTCAAACCGTCATTGCTCTAGCTGCATGCGAATCCTTTTTGACTTTGTAGTCGAATCTAGGTCTTGGTTCAAAGAGGAAAGAAGGGTGCGGTGGGGTGGAGCATGAATCTAGGACGTGGTTCAATGAGGAAAGGAGGGAGGGAAATTAGTATAGACTAGCTATCCAGCCGCTTTGTTGGTCTAAAAGGGAAAAGGGGGTAACCCAGTACACACATCTGTAAGGAACCGATCTCTTTGTTGAAAAGGGAAAGAAACTGGGGGGTCGTGTAGTTTGTGTAGGACTATAATTGCTACCCTCACATAGGAAAAAGGTTCAAAGAGAACAAATATGGGACCAACACAGGTATGCTGCTCGGCTACATACTCTGCATCACCCATTTATACGTGTGGACGCACATGGTGCTAGCATGTCCCATGGCCGATGTCCCATACAACTATTTTGCCATTGTTAATCTAAGAATGCTGTTGGAAAATTGAAGCAATGCCGCTGTTAAAAGTAAATTACATTTTTAACGAATGTTGTTTTAAGAGAATGTCTCTGTTAATATGAATCAATGCAATCATTTTAGAAATGCCATTGTCCTACTTTGTTTTCCATCAAGATAAGTTAGATGCTTCTTTTTGTCGCCTTTTGTTTCATCCTCCTTTACTGGGCAGTAATTGTTTCCTTTTTGCCTCTGTTAAAACAGGGATATCTGTTCAACTTGTTGCTATAGCAAACTTAAATGTCACACTAGCGACTTTGCTTGATTTCAGTGCAACTGCACAAAACAAGATTGGATTTCCTATTGGTGTTGGCAGATTCGTACGTGATCTTGTGTGCGTCATGACAGGTTGGTACTTGCCTTCATCCACATGATCGTGCAGTGTGTTTTGAGATGTTGTGCTACTTGTATTGGTACTCTTTTAAATAAATATTGAATTGAAGCTATTGTATTTCTCTCTTTTCCCATTAAGTAATGAACAAAAATGGTACCAATCCAGACTTGATGCTTGTTGCTTTGTTACAACAAACTCTGCATCACCCCCTTTATAAGTAGATGGAAGCACATGGTGTTGTTGCGCCCACTCTCCCCTGGAACTGTTTATGCTTTTTGTTAATCTAATGCCGCTGGTAAAATTAAGCAATGCCACTCGCAGAATTAACTACCGAATCTTAGTTCAAAACTGCAACACTTGTTAGGCATTGGCGGAATTACCATTTTTGTGGCTGCATGTTTCATCCTCCTTTATTGGCCAGTAATTGATTCCTTTTTTGCCTCTGTTAAAACATGGATATCTATTCAACTTGTTGCTATTGCGACATTTTGCTTCGCTACGTGAAACACTTTTGTATTAAGAGTGTTTTGTGAAGTTCAACTTGAATGTCACACCGACAACTTTGCTTAATTTTGGTGGAACTGGACAAAGGAGATCATGGATTTTCATATATGTGTTGGGATTTCTTTCAAGTCCTCCTCGCGAGTTGTTTCAAATCTTGGTTAGGAAAGCTCAGTACCGACTTTCATCCACATGATGCTGCAGTGTTCTTTGAGATGTTGTGCTACTTGTATTGGTACTGTTTGGATAAATGTTGAATTGAAGCTATTGAACTGCTGTCTTTTACCATTAAGTGGGCAAAAAATGTTCCAACCTAGACATGATGCTTGTTTCTTTGTTACAACAAAACTCTGCATCACCCCCTTTATAAGTAGATGGAAGCACATGGTGTTGTTGCGCCCACTCTCCCTGTAACTCTTTATGCTCTTTGTTAATCTAATGCCGCTGGTAAAATTAAGCAATGCCACTCTCAGAATTAACTACTGAATCTTAGTTCAAAACTGCAACACTTGTTAGGGATTGGCGGGACTACCAATTTTGTGGCCGCATGTTTCGTCCTCCTTTATTGGCCAGTAATTGATTCCTTTTTTTCCTCTATTAAAACAGGGATATCTAGTCAACTTGTTGCTATTGTGACATTTTTCTTCGCTTAATTTTGGTGGAACTCCACAAAATGAGACCGGATTTCCATATATGTGTTGAGATCTCTTTTAGATCTTCCTCAGGAGTTGTTTCAAATCTTGGTCTTGAAAGGTCAGTACCTACTTTCCTCAGAATTAACTACTGAATCTTAGTTCAAAACTTCAACACTTGTTAGGGATCAGCGGGAGTACCATTTCTGTTAGGGATCGGCCGGAGTACATGTTTAAGAAATGTATTGTTCAGATAATGTCTCTGTTATTATATATCAGTTACAGTGTTTTACAAATGGTACTATCCTGCTTTGTAGTTTTAGGATAATATTTCTGTTAAAATGAATCAGTCACATTGTTTTAGGAATGGTACTTTTCTGCTTTGTCGTTCTTTATACATGTTGAAACAAGGCATTGTTAAGATAATATCTCAGTTAATATGAATGAATCACACTGATTGAGAATTGCTACTCTCCTGCTTTGTTTCCCATTAAAATAATTTCGAACAGTAGATGTTTTTCTTCTGGGAGTACAAGTCATCAACCGTTATTTCTCAGTAATTTTTTCCCTTATACCTACTGTTGCTTATAGGGATATCAAAATTAAAGCTCGGTTTTATTCCAACTTTGATTTTAGTTGAACTGCACAGAAGGAGCCGATGTGTATAAGGCAAATAGCTGTATTAGTGGGTCCAGTTGGTCTTACCACTTTGCAGAAAGAAGCAGTCACTGTTTGCACTACATTACACAAGGAATGATCGAGAAGCTTTATGGAGTATTAGTATACGCTGGTGACATGATCTGCAGAGAGCATAGGCAACTCTACAACACATGGAGTGCACTGGGCAAAAAGTGCCCAAACAAGTACAAGAATCCAGGACAGGACTCCAAGTCTGTCAATGTCATTCTAAGCAACAATGATGGGGCATCTGGGTATGGTAATCTATTTATCGTACTTTCAGTTTGTTAGTCCACCGATTGGTGGGTTGACACTGGGGCCAATATTCATGTGTGTGCTGATGTGTCTTTGTTTTCTTGCAGCATATAAATACGAAATCCACAAGGATAGTCAGCTTGATTTTAGTGGAACTGCACAAAATGTTCAGATGGTTTGTGCCCTGCATAATACTTCATCATGCACAATACATCAAATGGTTATCTAATCATTTGTTATCACCTTGAGCCACCGGACTATCAGGTGACAAACTAATGACAAACCCTGCCTGTTCCACAATCATAGGCATTACATATTTTGAATGGTAAAAGCTTGTCGAAGTTTAATCATTGATGTTAGCAAGAAGACATTATTTTAATATACTGGAATTGGAAAACCTTGTCAAATTTTGCTCATTGATGTTAGCCAGAAGACATCCATTTGATATTTTTGAGTGGGACACCCTTTGCTGTGAGCAACGTTGATCGTTTTTTCCTATTCTTGTCTTCAGTTTAGAAATATTTACTCTGCTGAGATGCATAGTCACATGAATGTTGACTTATGTAAGGTATTTTAAGAGTTTGTTCTGAATGTTGTCTATGTAATGCCAGGCCTTGTGAGTTTGATTGCAGAGTTGAGCTTGGAATGTTGTGGCATGCAGCATCACGAGCTGTTCACCGTGCCTCCTGAGAATAATGCTTCATATTGTTTTGCATGTTGAGCTAATGCCTATGATTTGCATGTTATGAAGATCATCTTCTTCTATTGTTTCTGTGGTTAAGAAGTTCATTGTCTTATGTTTCATTCATAGCCGATGCGATAACTCGGGTAGGTTAGAGGTGAAACCATATGATCTTCCGACCAACTCATCATCTTAGGCCGTGATTGGATCATCGTTTTCTAACCAAAACCGCTTGTAAAACTGACGCTTGTAAATAAAAGCAGATGGTCTCGAGCGAAGCGCTTGGTTGGTCGATTTTGACTAGTAAAATATACACTGGTCTCCCAAATTACATGCGTAACACGCCGGTTTTTGTTACAGACCTCGGGCCCTCGGTTTCATTACGCCTGTATTTTACGTGTTGTTTCCGATGACGAGTAAATTACACTTGTATCTTAATACAGGTGTGAAATAAACCAGAGCTCCCAAGCGTGGCCTTACCATTTCATGTTGTCTCAGTCTCTCGAAGGTGATCATAGGTGTTTGATGATCCTGGCTTCCTGAAGCCCGCGAGGCCCTCTCCGTCGTCCTTCGAGTTGTTGCGCTCACCGTGGCGCCGCCGTCTCGCGTTGTCAACATGGTCAATGAACATGAGGAATGAGGAGATGACTTTACTTTGAGAGGATGATAGTAGGGACCCACCAGGGCCATAGCCGCACGTACGCAAGTGCCTCTTTATTATATACAACTATATTTTTTTTTGCTTCCTCCTAGTTTCCTGACATCACGGTCCCACACCATTGTCAACCTATGTAGTCAATAAACAAGAGAATTGCACAAGGAGCGGCCAACGGCAGGGACCAAGCAGCTCGAGCAGTATTTGCGTTTTTTGAGGTGTGAGCACTGTACAGTTTTTCTTGAGCGATGTTTTCGTTGTTGTTCAGAGGAGAGCAAGGTATTAACTGGGCGGGCTGTGGCCTGTCTAGCCTAGGCCAGATATCCAGCCCAGTTACTAATTTTTTTAAGTTGAAAATGGCTAGCCCAACTATACTTTTTTTGAGGAATACCGAGGCAAGGTCAACTTGTTATTCTCCGCCCCGCTGGGCTGCAAATCTTTCGTAGGAGGGATGCATTAGGCTTAAAAAGAAAATGGGTTGTAAGAAATAATAAAGGGGATGCAATTATAAAAATTGGGGAGTAACTATAAAAAATGCATCCAACACATAATTAGTTTATAAAATATTATTTTTGGATTTTGAAAATTATAATTTCATTAATTGTTGCGCGCACAATGTTTTGTTGGATTTTTATGTCATACAAATTTATATTGAAATTGTATTTACTCTCACTATAAATTTCGGGATAAAAATATTTCGGATCCCATCGAAATGTGGGAAATCTTATTGAATTCTGTTTTGAACGGTTGGTTGAAATTATTAATTGTTGTCCTAGCTAGAAAATGGCTTGTACTTTTAACAAAATGCAAATGGGCTTTAGTAAATTCCATTAGAATTCAAAAATGGGTTGTACATTCTTACAAATCACAAATGGGCTATAAGTTCTCTACCACACACTTGTGGGCCTACTAAGTTGATGCGTCCCCTAAAAATTAAGTAAGTTGACGCGTATGCAAGGCTTTGTCAACTTATAGTCAACACATGGTTCTAGGAGCAATGGCCGTTGGATGTCCATCCAACAGATGTCGTGCTTCTTCTTCAATCTCGGATATTCTAGCTTCAGTCGCCCAAGAAATGATTAATCCCCCTGACATCAGGGGCGCACCGTTTCGGAGGCTGACCTGTGGGCCTACTAAGTTGATGCGTACCAAGGGCTTTGTCAAGTTAGTCAATATAGACGATTCTAGCTGCACTGACCGTACGAAGTCCATCCAACGGCCATTATGCTTCTTCAACCTCTAGTCTTCTTGCTCCAGCCGTCCAAAGCAGCGCCAGTCGTGCCGCCTGCTCCTGCCTCCCGTGGCCGGCTGTGCTGCCGCGGAGGCCTCGCTGCCCCCTACTACTCCCACCGCTGGCCAGGCCATCCCTCTGCTCTTCCTGCTCCAGCCGCTCAAACAAGCGTCCGCGGGACTGCCTGCTCCCTCCTCCCGTGGCCGGCTGTGCTACCGCGCAGGCCTCACCACCCCACAGTACTCCCATCGCTGGCCTAGCCATCCCTCTACTCACCCACACCTGTTGTTATTCTCCGGCGATGGAAGACAAACCAGTAAACCCTTGTACTCCCCTCCGCGTGGGAAACAACTGCCGAGTCTTCCCTGGCTCCGTGTCATTCCCTTCCTAGGCCTTGCCGTCGTCCACCTCCCTGGTGCTCTCGGCCCGCCGTGGTCAATGTGGTCAACGAACAACATTCATCGGCTGTGGACTTTACATGGAGAGGCTGACAGCTGGGTCCACGGACGCACACAAGGAAATGCCTCCTTATTACATGCAAAATAATGATTCCTCCACCTAACATCTAGGACCCACCAGAAGGGCCTCCGTATTTCATAAAAAAACATTCCCCCCGCTGTTAGGTCGGACCCACCAGCTATATCTTCGCACGCAAGGAAGTGCCTCCTTATTACGCAGAAAAAAATGAATGCTCCCCCTGCTAGGGACCTAGCATAGTGGGAGGCTGACATGTGGGCCTACTAAGTTGACGGGGATGGAGGGCTTTGTCCACTTACTCAATATGAACGATTCTAGCTCCAGTGACCGTACAATGTCCATCCAACGGTCGTAGTGCTTCTTCAACCTCTAGTCTTCTTGCTCCAGCCGCCCAAAGCAGCACCGGTCGTGCTGCCTGCTCCTGCCTCCCATGGTCGGTTGTGCTGCCGCAGAGGCCTCACCATCCCCTACTACTCCCACTGCTGGCCAGGCCCTGCGGCGATGACAGCCTCACACCGCAGCCGAACCAGTGAACCCTCGTACTCCTCTCCGCGTGGGCATGCACTACCGCATCTTCCCCGGCTCCGCATCGTCCCCTTCCTAGGCCTCACCGTCGTCCACCGCCTTGGTGCTCTCGGCATGGCGTGGTCAATGTGGTCAATGACCGACTTCCATCGGAAGAGTACTATATGTGGAGAGGCTGACAGCTGGGTCCACGGCCGCAGCAAGGAAGTGCCTCCTTATTACACGGAAAATAATGATTCCTCCACCTGACAGCACGGACCCACTGGATTGGCCACCATATTTCACGAAAAAATGTCCCCCTGACTGCTAGGACCCACCAGCTACATCTTCGCACGCAAGGAAGTGCTTGACAGTCGGGACCCACCTGGTCGAAGCGTGCGTAGTATTGTCATTCTGGTCGCGAACGTGTATGTACATACTGGTCGATCAGTCTCTCTACAAGTATGAACTGTGGCCGAGTAAGTAGCGGCACGTGTGTCATTCTAGAGCACCCGACATAGCAGTTCACACAGTCCCGTCTATGTCCTGTACACGTACGTATAGCCACAGGGCGAAAAATACGGCAACATACGTACATACGGGCGGGGTCTCGAGCGCATACTCGTAGACGACCAGAGCTTGTGTACATGGAGAGGCAACGGACGGGAGCAACGGCGTCATGTTCATCGGGCAGCGAACCGGCTGGGTCAGAACAAAGAAACAACGTCGTGTTCATCGGGAGGCAATGGAACCGGCTTGGAGGAATAGCCGATGGAAACGAGGCCTGGCGTACCCCAGAACATAGGAAACGACCTTTATGTTCGACCGGCCACAGTCGAAATGGGACAGTGTTCATCGGGAGGGGTTTGGCATACCACAAAATGGAGGAAACGGACTTCTCTTGGACCTCCTACGGTGGAAACAGGGTCCTGTTGATCGAGAAGGGTGTGGCATACCGCAAAACAGAGGAAACAGACTTGTGTTGGAGCGCTACGGTTGAAATGGGGGTCTTGTTCATTGGGAGGGGTGTGGCATACCGCAAAACGGGACTCCACGGGATACTGTTCATCTCCACCACCGACTGCCTCCACGGGCTACTGTTCATCCACCGTCGACCTCCTCCAGCCTCCACCTACGACTGTTCATCCACGGGCTCCTGTTCATCCAGCCTCCACCGCACGCTCCTCCACCGGCTACTATTCAACCAGCCCTCTCCACGGGGTCTTGTTCAACCACCCCTCCACGGGCTACTGTTCATCCAGCCCTCCATGGGGTCCTGTTCATCCACCCCCAACCGGCTCGATGGATCGGGGTCATGTTCATCCAGCGGCAATGGCCTCTACTACCACGGGGTCCTGTTCATCCAACCCCCCACCGGGAACTGTTCATCCAACCCCCCCCCCCCAACAACGCTCGCTGTTCATCCTAGGAAGGAGGCAGCAGGGTTCAATCAGCTTCAGTTAGCAGCAGTAGCGATGGAATCACTCGGGTTCAGTTAACAACAAGGGATCGATCGATCGCTCGAGTTTAGTAACGCGTAGCCTGCAGTCCAATCGCTCAGGTTCAGTTAGAGCCCAACGCCTCGCACACACGCGCGTACGTATGAGAGAAACGCACATCGCTCGGCCCCCGACCACCCACCATAACCGGGAACTCCCCTAATATTTTCCTCGCCCTCGCTTCTACCACGGTTTTTTCCGTCATGGACGGCCCAAAGAATGTCATGCAGCTGCATCGCCGGCCCGCCCAGGACGAAAAGCCCATTTTCTGTCACGATTTTTTGTCATAGAAGTAGGAACCCACCACATCTATGATGATACCGGGTTTTGTCACAATTATCGTCATAGAAGTGTCATAAGCATGATAGAAAAAAATTCGGTTGGCCCAAAATGTCACGGATGTGTCTTCTTTTGTAGTGTTTACCCCTACCACATGAACGGAAAAGGGCTGCTTTGGTAACTCCATTGTTTTCCCCTCTTTGCCCCCAACATTCTTCCCTAGATCCCCTCCCCTTCCCCTCCCCGACCCCCCAACCATGGCAAGCCGCCGAATCTAGTCCTCTGCCTCAGCGGTGGACCTCACACCTCGCCAGATCTACCTTCTGCACATTGGAACCCCCAACTGCCAACTCGCCACTTCACCGGAGCCACTTCAGCGACTGGCTTGTCCACCGCTCCAGATCTCCTTGACCGCCATCATGGTCCATCATACCGAATCTGCTTAACCGGCGCCCTCGTCCACCACAGTGTAGGCCCTTCACTGACTCCCTCATCCGCCCCATAGTTGGACCTTCATACAAGCCCTCGTCTGCCGCAAAAGATCCGCCTCACCGAAAGCATTGTACACCGCGCCCGCCGACGCCTTCGTCCACTGCACCGAACCCACTCCACAGACGCCATATTCAACTCCATCAGCCCTGCTTTACTGACGCTGCAGCCTCATCAGGTTATTTTGATTTGTACTCCTTAGGTTTTTCTCTTCTTTATTGTGGAACTTTTCACTTACCACAGATGAGCTTTCTTGTATGTCGACAGACATCACAATTGAAGCACCGGAGCCGCTTTAGCAACAACGATAGCCGGCCCAAACTCAACCGTGACATGAGCACCATCAACGATCCTAAGCTATCAAGTATGACAACGATACCAATACGCCACCGAGAATCAGGTACTATTATCCAACGACCAGTGCCTACATTCACTTTCTTAGCATAAGCACCGCACGTTTGAATTTCTTCAGGGCATCATTCAATTTTTCATGAGACGCGTTATTCTACTTGCACCTGTAGGGCCATACTTCTGGCAGTGAACATGTTACATGTGCTAAATTACAAACCAATGCACATATAGTTACAATGCTTTGTTTTGTCCTAAGTATTACCATACTTCCTAGATATCACCTCCTACTATTTTACTTCTTGCATGCTATATTTATGATAATGGTGTTGTTCTGATGCCACTTGTTGGTTCCATCAGACTGCTTCATGTTCCCTATGCTTAATTACACATCAGCAAACTAGCATGTGGTTCCGCTACTTTTTGTTTGTTTTACCCTACATTTTCTGATGCTAGCTATTACATCACTGCTCCGAGCCTCTGTTCATTACTTTTTTGTGTGCTCTTGATATTCCCAAGTTGCATAACTAATTTGATGCTTCTATTAATTATAGAGATGCCAACCCCATCAAGCAAAATATTTGTTATATTGGGGCTGGCACCTCACAAACCATAAAAATTGAGTGAAGCACATATATTTTCATGTAAGCACACACCCTTGTTTCATTAGTTTAGATGAACCATTGATGATCAATTCGAAACAGTGCATGCGACTAAAATTAATTTTACCTAAATAGAGGGTGCAGAATAAACTACAACAACTAGATTTACAACCACGGGATGCTGACGGTATCTTCAAATAACATTGCAACAGCAGCGAGGCTTCGCAGCAACATATGGTAAGCCAGTGTGTTTTAGTACATGTGAAATGTAATGCATGTAGGCTGCTTTCTTGGCTTGCTCCCTCAACCTGTAATCCTACAGAATTACAAATAGTTTAGTTGTCTGCTTTGCTGTATTGCTTGATTTGAATGCTTGTTTTTTACTTCTTAGGCTATACCTGAGTTGGCCAATATGTTGTACTATCGTAAAGAAATGCATGCCTAGTTCATTTGAGTCCTTAACTTCTCCTATGAACTTCATCACAAGAATGTCTTCATAGTTTATATGAGGCCACACTGTTAAGTGCTTTCTCAGATTATTTCAACTGCTTAGATGCCTTGGCAACTTAAATATAGCGGTGGTATACTCCCTTTCAACTAGGGACGTCAACTGGGTCCCGTTTAATCCCGATTAAAGTCCAGCAGTCGTATGATAGTTCAAAAGAGTTTTTGTTTTTTGAGGAAAATGAACTAGGGAGCTAGCAAAAACTAACTAGATGGGACTGGCGGATGTCGTTTATTTGCCACTTACATCCCTAGTTTCACAATGTACAACCCAAGAATCCATTTGTGGAAGCAGTGCGCCATCCATGTTACCAGATGGTAGCAATTCAGAGGCAACACCGTCAGAGAGCAGTCTGAGCACAAATATTATAGTTCTTGAGGCTCTACTAGAGGCAGAAAGAGATGGTGTGGCTGCCATGAATGAGGTAATCTCGATCTTGAAGCTGGAAATTATCCAATTAGCTGCACGCATTATGCAAGCAACCCAAGAATTGGAGGAAGTAAGAATGTTGCATTCGAAGACGGAGGATGTCCTGCTGTTTCTGCTAACTGAAGCCCAGGGTAATCCCAGTTCTTCTTTAGATACCAGTTGAAATTGTCATTAGATTATTGTACTTGCATGTTGTGTCATGTCTCTGAATGGATTATGTTGTAAGACCCCCTATGTTGTCCATGTGTTCTAATGATCCGAATTTTTTAGGAGAGGTAATCCTCAGTACTTATATGATTGACATAAGGTGAACTGCTTTTCGTGTGAGCATATTGTATTGGATGAAATAACTGTTTGACTCAAAGTGTATCCAACCTACTGAATTCGAAGATCACGACATTTCTAAATCATAATCATATATAAAGGTGGAATAAATCATTGTCGTGGTTTTGAAGAAATAAACAACAAAACATAGAATTATCTATGGATATTCATAATCGAATACAAATTGGCTTTGAATTTAGTTGCCAGGGCCTAGGGTAAACGTGAATGCTAATTCTCCAAGTTTTGAATGAAGCGGCTAAACACCCACTATCATTTGTGGGTTGCCTGTAGCTAGTGTTTGCGAGATGGAAATTACTGTTTACCCCTGACACTTGACATCCTAATCGACCGGATTTACACTGCTGTTGATAGGGGTAGACTAGTAACTTCAATCAGACGTGACACGACTGCCTCTGAGCCCATTCAGACACGATGCGCGCCAAACGTGGGTGGCAGAACACATTTGATTCAAGCTCGTCCGAAAGACATGTGTCTCTCCCTCCATTTCCCCATCCATACACGGTGGGCGGAAAAACAAACTCTCCTCGTTCGAAATCGATGTAGGCAAATATTTTAAATAGGGGAAGATGTGTAACTTCCCTCATACGTGACACAACCGCCCTACCTGTCAGCCCCGTTCAAACACCATGGGAGCCAACCATGGGTGGAAAAACACCCTCTCCTCTCCTCGCCCGAAATCGCTACCGGCAAATATTTGGGAGATGCGAGATTACCGTCCTATCCCCAACCGACGTGATGTCTGAAATTTTAAACGGGGGATAAGTTCGTAACTTTCCCACATTTCAGACAAGCGCGTCCCAAAGTTTGAGACCCCCCTTCCCCTCCATTTCCCCATTCATACACCATCGGCACCACAACAACCTCCCCACTACGGCTAGCCTCCTCCATCCGCCACCCTATCCTCCACCTTGTCAGAGCCGCTACCGCTACCCCGTCGTCCACTGCAAGAGATGGACATCTCTCATCCATGGCGCTGGACTAGGATCCTTTCATCGCGTCCTCTTGCTTCATCGGTGCCGTTGTCCACCTTGTCGTTGCTGCTCCTACGACTGCCTTGTCCATGGCAACATGATTTATCCCCTGACCCGACCGTCTGCCGTCTAAAGTATTCTTCCAAGCCGCCAACAGCCATCGCACCCGCATCACCCTCAATGTATCAGCAGGGTTCTACATGGCATCCTAAGAGAGGTGGTACTCTTCCATATGTGCATAAGTTTTTTTTGAAGGTGCATATGTGCTTAATTTATTGATCTCACCCAGAAAATAGATCGTAAATTGTTTACTGTACTTTACTTGTCCGTACCAAATCGTAGTGGCTAGTTGAAAGCAAACATTGGTTGCAAAGTAGCTTTGTCTGGTTTGCACCTTCAGATCCGCCATGGCACTATCACTATACTCGTAAAGCTTATGGTTTCCCCCTTTATATTCACTACCATCATCATAGGTGCTTCGTGTCGTGCTAGCACTGCTCCTCAAGACCTCAACCCATCAAGCGAAACAAAATGCCACTCATAATTGCAAAGCTTAGGTGTTGAAATAAGAATCTGATATGATGCTCATATTACTAAAACAGAGAATGTTTAATTGGTCACCTAATGTTCCTATTTTCGTTTCAAAAAGCATGAGCGCCACCCACTAGTCCAGCTAGTTCCACTTTCCTGATTTTACTCTTCATGCTTAGGTTTTCCCCTTTTATCTACTCTACTATGATCTGCGTAGGTGCTTTCTATCGTACTTGCATTACTCCACCCTTCAAGCTAAATAACACAACACTCAAAATTCCAAAGCTTAGTTGTTCAAATATGATTGTGATATGATACTGATATTAGTTAATAGACACATTTAATTGGTTAGCTAAAGGTCCCACTTGAGTTTCCAAATGCATGTCGCGACATATAGAGAGGCAGCATAATTGCATTCCTTTGTCACTTGTTGAATGTACTTTCTTGTCCATACCAAATCTTAGTTGTTATTTCAAAGAAAACATCGGTTGCTAACTACCCTTTGCGTGGTTTGCAGCTTCAGATCTGCCATCCCACTGCCACGGTCAACACTATACTCATCAAGCTTACGATTTACCCATTTTATGATGACCACGATCAGCCTACGTGGTTCGTGTCGTAATAGCACTGCTCCACCCATCAAGCTAAACAAGCTTAGTTGTACAAATTCAAATATGATATTATGTTGATATTAGTAAAACTGAGAGATGTTTAATTGGTCAGCTAAATGTTCCTACTTTAGTTTTGAAATGCATGTGAGCCACATATGGAGAGACCGGAAGGAATAGTATTTCTCTGTGCGCTCCGGTTCATCATGGGTGGGTAATCGACATTGTATAGAAATACTTGTAATATATTCAATCTGTTTGCTCTTATGCTTTTTTAAAGATGATCCTCTTCTCTTCTTTAATAAGTATGTTCCTTGTTGGGAAGAGTAGCAGAGACATTAGCAGTCGACTGGTCAGGTCGAGTTGTTCTCCCTTAGAGCATCTACAATAGATGGTCCAAATTTTGGCGGTCCAAAACCGGAGATCTAAAATTTGGAATGCCAAAAAGTGCATTTTGGAGCTCCGAAAATGCTCAAATCCAACAGACGGTCCAAATTGATGGTCCAAAAGAGCAACTCCAACAGATGGTCCAAATTGATGGTCCAAAAGAGCAACTCCAATAGATGGTCCAAACCAAAGATGTAAAAATCTGAAAACGGCTGCGTGGCTCCTGCCAGTTGATACGTCTCCAACGTATATAATTTGTGATTATTACATGCTATTATATTATCTGTTTTGGATGTTAATGGGATTATTTATACACTTTTATATTATTTTTGGGACTAACCTACTAACCCAAGGCCCAGTGCAAATTGCTGTTTTTTTGCCTATTTCAGTGTTTCGCAGAAAAGGAATATAAAACAGAATCCAAACAGAATAAAATCTTCGGGGGAGTTATTTTTGGAACAAACGTGATCCAGGGAACTTGGAGTGGATGTCAAGCAACCAACGAGGAGTCCACGAGGTAGGGGCGCGCCTCCCCCTGGGCGCACCCCCCCTCGTGGGCCCCTCGTGGCTCCACCAACCTACTTCTTCCTCCTATATATATTTATATACCCTGAAAACATCCAGGAGCACCACAAAACCCTATTTCCACCGCTGCAACCTTCTGTACCCAAGAGATCCCATCTTGGGGCCTTTTTCGGAGCTCCGTCGGAGGGGGAATCGATCACAGAGGGCCTCTACATTAACTCCATAGCCCCTCCGATGATGTGTGAGTAGTTTACCTCAGACCTTCGGGTCCATAGTTATTAGCTAGATGGCTTCTTCTCTCTCTTTGGATCTCAATACAATGTTCTCCTTGGTCTTCTTGGAGATCTATTTGATGTAACTCTTTTTGCGGTGTGTTTGTCAAGATCCGATGAATTGTGGGTTTACGATCAAGATTATCTATGAACAATATTTGATTCTTGTAACACCCCGGATATAACTTTCCCAATTTGTACTCCAACTCTTGCCGTTTCCGGCGTTAAGTTATATTTATTTCCTCGGGTTCGGGTTTTTGTCTCCGTGTGTTGTTATCGTTGTCATGCATCTCATATCATGTCATCATGTGCATTGCATTTGCATACGTGTTCGTCTCATGCATTCGAGCATTTTCCCCGTTGTCCGTTTTGCATTCTGGTGCTTCGTTCTCCTCCGGTGGCCATTTCTAGCTTTCTTTCATGTGTAGGGACTAAACATTTCCGGATTGGACCGAGACTTGCCAAGCGGCCTTGGTTTACTACCGGTAGACCGCCTGTAAAGTTTCGTACCATTTGGACTTCGTTTGATACTCCAACGGTTAACCGAGGGACCGAAAAGGCCTCGTGTGTGTTGCAGCCCAACACCCCTCCATTTTGGCCCAAAACCCACCTAACTCTACTCCATCATCTAGAGCGTTCGATCACGATCGCGTGGCCGAAAACCGCACCTCATTTGGACTCTCCTAGCTCCCTCTATGCCTATATATAGACCCCTTGCCCGAAATCCGGATCCCCCCTCGTCCAAACCCTAAAAATCATCTCTCTCCTCGCAGGACGTGTCCGTCCGCCGCCGGACACGCCGTGCCGCCACCCGCGGCCACTGGCAGAGCGCCACGTGGCGTGCCGCCACCTCCTCCCGCCGAAGCCCGCTCGGCCCGGGGCCGGCCCCCGCGGCCCGTAGCCGCCCGCCGCCTCGCGCCGCGCCCCGCGCCGCCACGCCGCCGCCTCCGCCACCGCCGCCGCCTCGCCCGGCCGCCAGCCTCGCCCCGCCGCCTCCCGCCATCAACGCCGGCTCCGGCGAGCTCCTTCCCCGTCGGTCTACAGTGCTCGGGCCGCCTCGATTTCCGTGCGCGAGATCTAGATCCAAAAAACCCTAGGTCAAATTCGTCCGAGTCCCGAAATTCTCAGTCCATATGCTCATGTTCACGGCTCCGTAACTTTGCATCCGTAACTCCGATTCATGCATATAGCATATCAAAATGTTCATCTCAGATAGTACATCATTTCATTCCATTGCATCATTTTCATTTGAGTTTATCCCGATGTCCTAAATGCTGTTATAAAAAGGCTACTTGAGATAATTGTCAGATCTGCTACTCCGTTTAGCATTTTTGTCATTTTTGCCATGATTATTGTGTGCATGATATGCCCTGATGCTCTACATGAGTTTTGTTAATGGTTTTGTCATCTTTCCAGAGGTGCAACCCATGTATTTTTGTGATGTGTGTGGTGACTAGTGCAAGCTTGCAAAGTGGTGCACTTGCTAATTCTGATTTCAGGGACTTAGTAATTTCACTAAGTCCTGGATCTGGTTATCTCATGATGCCATATGTTCTTGTTGTTTCCTAGTGATCCGTGCCTCTTTTGAGGATGATCAGTAAGGGAGTTTTGTTAATAGTGTAGTGCTATATCCATCCATGTGTTTGTTTGCAATTATGGAGCACCCTAGCTTGAGTCAATCGAGCTCTACTTTTGCTACTTTGTGAATCTGGGCAGATTGTCAACTTGTTTGCAATTTTGCCGGTGATGTTGTAGTTGGTCCGTGCATGCTATGCTATTGTTCTTGCCATGTCTAGCTTGAATTTTGTGCCTTCTTGATGGAGGTATGCTTGTCTTGCCATGACTTGCACCGTAGTGAGTGCATCGAGCTCGTAAACATGCCTACTTGAGTTATATTTCAGCATGTGTCAGTTTTTCACTAAGTCTGAAAACTGATTATGTTTTTGCCTGATTATGTTTTTGCTATGTTCACATGCTTGCAATTGTATTTTCTGATAACTTTTGGCTCAAGGTCACTAAGGGACTTTTGTTAAGCTTTTTTGAGTAGCCATGCCATGCTTTACTTTGCCATGTTCAGGTCCTATGAGCATGTAGTTTTGTTGCTCCGAAGAGGGCTACCTGATCTGGAATTCCAGACAAGTGTTAATTTCACCAAGTCTGAGATCTGTTTGCCATTTGCATTTTTGCCATGCTTGTTTGAACCTGTTAATGGATGAATTGGCCGTATCGCACTTGCTAGACTTTTGTTAAGCATCTTGTGTGCATCCCTGCCATGTATTTTGTTGTCATGTCTTGGTGCTGCTGTAGCATGTTCATTTCATTAGCATTTAGATGCCTACTTGCTGTAAATCGCAGACCGGTGTCATTTTGAATCGCTTGCCATTTCCAAACCGTAACTCCGATTCCGGTGTTCTTTATATCGTTTTCAAGCGATTTCATCTCATCTTTCCAGTGGCACACTTGGATTTCCATGTTGAGGCCAGGTTCATGCATTTCCTGTCATATCTTGCATTTTGCATCCGCATCGCATCCCGCATAGCATCATCTTTCATCATTATTGTTGAGCTTTGCACGTGGTTTATTGTTTGTCTTGTTTGGGTAGAGCCGGGAGACGAAGTTCGCTAACAGGAGCCCGTTGAGTTTCTTTCGAGGATCCAGTCAACTCTGACAACTGTGCAGACAAGATGATCATACCCTCGAAATCACTACTATCTTTGCTATGCTAGTTTGCTCGCTCTTTTGCTATGCCACAATGCTACGATGCCTACCACTTGCTTTAAGCCTCCCAAATTGCCATGTCAAACCTCTAACCCACCATTGTCCTAGCAAACCGTTGATTGGCTATGTTACCGCTTTGCTCAGCCCCTCTTATAGCGTTGCTAGTTGCAGGTGAAGATTGAAGGCTGTTCCTTGTTGGAACATTTAATTTACTTGTTGGGATATCATTATATTGATGTTGTATCTTAATGCATCTATATACTTGGTAAAGGGTGGAAGGCTCGGCCTCTCGCCTAGTGTTTTGTTCCACTCTTGCCGCCCTAGTTTCCGTCATATCGGTGTTATGTTCCCGGATTTTGCGTTCCTTACGCGGTTGGGTTATAATGGGAACCCCTTGATAGTTCGCCTTGATTAAAGCTTTTCCAGCAATGCCCAACCTTGGTTTTACCATTTGCCACCTAGCCTCTTTTTCCCTTGGGTTCCGGAGCCCGAGGGTCATCTTATTTTAAACCCCCCCCCCCGGGCCAGTGCTCCTCTGAGTGTTGGTCCACCTGTCAGCTGCCGGTGGCCACCAGGGGCAACTCTGGGCTGGCCTACCCGTACCTAAGACAATCTGAGTGTGCCCTGAGAAAGAGATATGTGCAGCTCCTATCGGGATTTGTCGGCACATTCGGGCGGTGTTGCTGGTTCTTGTTTTAACCTGTCGAAGTGTCTTGAGAATTACCGAGATACCGAGTCTGATCGGAACGTCTTGGGAGGAGGTCTATTCCTTCGTTGACCGTGAGAGCTTGTCATGGGCTAAGTTGGGACTCCCCTGCAGGGATTTGAACTTTCGAAAGCCGTGCCCTGCGGTTATGGGCAGATGGGAATTTGTTAATGTCCGGTTGTAGATAACTTGAACCTTAACTTAATAAAATGAATCAACTGAGTGTGTTACCGTGATGGCCTCTTCTCGGCGGAGTCCGGGAAGTGGACACGGTGTTGGAGTAATGTTTGCGCAGGTGTCTCTAGTTTCTCGCTCGTGCTTTGCCTCCTCTTCTCGCTCTCTTTTGCGAATAAGTTAGCCACCATACTTGCTAGTCGCTTGCTGCAGCTCCACCATATATTTACCTTGCCTTACCTACAAGCTTAAATAGTCTTGATCGCGAGGGTGCGAGATTGCTGAGTCCCTGTGGCTCACAGATTACTATTACACCAGATGCAGGGCCTGATGATTCCGCTCCAGGAGACGCACTTGAGCTCAAGTGGGAGTTCGACGAGGACTCTCAACGTTACTATGTTTCCTTTCCCGATGATCAGTAGTGGTGCCCAGTTGGGGGTGAACGGGACCGTGTCGCATGTTGGGTTCTTTATTTTGGCGCCTGTAGTCGGGCCATGAGTGTTGATGATGTAATGTTATTTATGTACTTGATTGACGTGGCGAGTGTAAGCCAACTATGTTATCTCCCCTTTATATTATATATACATGGGATGTTGTGAAGATTGCCTAACTTGCGACATATGCCTTCAATGCGATTATGTCTCTAAGTCGTGCCTCGACACGTGGGAGCTATAGTCGCATCGAGGGTGTTACAAGTTGGTAATCAGAGCCTTCCCGACCTTAGGAGCCCCATTGCTTGATCGTTATTAGCGGCCGAGTTGTGTCTAGAAAAAATGTTTTGAGTCTTTAGGAAATATATATCGGAGAGATTAGGAATTCTTTTTACTTCCCAGTCTCCTCATCGCTCTGGTAAGGCATCCTGACGTAGAGTTTTGACTCTTCTCTTCTCAAATTTCACTAAAAAATTTAGGATCACGCGGGTATCTTGGAATCGTTCCGATGGTTTTATGATGAGAACATTGTCTTGGTGCCTCCTGTCAGGGGTTTAGTGGAAGTGTCCCGGGGAGTTGAGCTCTGAGGTGTTGTCATCATAATTTTATCGTTGGTTCTGGAATACCTGAGTTTAGTACGCCGACATCGAAAATCTCTTTTATGCAGTTCGTTGGTGAGATAACCTCGACGCCACCCAGTACTGGGGCGGGAGTTCGGGAGTATCGCCATAACTTGTATAACAGATGCTTTTTGAAGGTTGAGGTAGATGTTTTCGAAGGTTTCTTGGTTATCCTCCGGAGGCATGGCAAGCTGTGATGGCCGCAAACATGCAAACACACAGTTGATCATGCAAATTCTTCAAGAGCGCAATCAAGGCAACCAAGGGAATCAAGGAAGCAATCAGAATCACTTTGCTACACTAAACCAGTTCCTTGCTAACGGGCCAAAGACTTTCAGCAATTGTGTTGAGGCAACCGATGCTGACGATTGGCTTGTGGATCTGTGCAAGCATTTCGAGTGCAGTAACGTTAGGCCTGAGGACTTTGTTAAGTTCGCTTCCTTCCAACTCAAAGATCAAGCTGCAGAATGGTTCCAGCAGTACAAGGATTCCAGAGGTGGACGTGTTATCACTTGGGATGTTTTCCGTTGAGATTTCAGGGCTCATCATATTCCTCAGAGCATGGTTGAAAGCAAGCGTGAGGAATTCCGCAATCTGAAGCAAGGCTCTTTATCTGTCTATGACTACAACAAGTTGTTCCAGAAGCTCGCCCGCTTTGCCAAGCAGGACGTCCCTGATGAGAAGAGCATGATATACCAGTTCAGGGGTGGTATCAGAGAAGAAATTCAGCTAGCTCTTGTTCTCTTTGAGCCCTTGAGATACGATGAGTTCTACAACATGGCACTTAAGCAAGAGGCTGCTCAGTTGAGGTGTGATGCTTCCAAGAAGCGAGTTAGAGATGTTACTTCTTCTTCCTCTACTCAAGTGGCCAAGCAGCAGAAGTATTGGCTTCCTCCTCCTCCGTTCTGTCAGCTGTATCAGCAGAAGAGCAAAGATGGCAGTGGTTCTTCCCACCCACCCAACCCTGGCTTTCAGAACAAGACTTCGTCTCAAGCTCCAAGATCAAGTGCTCCGTATCACCGTCCGCTTTCAGAGGTCACGTGAAACAAGTTCCAACAGAAGGGTCACTATGCCAACAAGTGTTTCAACCAGAGGCGTCTTCCTCCTCCTCCTCCTGTCAGATCGGCAAGTACAGTTGTGTTCAAGTATAACCCCAAGCACGCCAAGGTCAACTTGATGAATGCAGCTCAGGCAGAGGACTCGTCAGATGTGATCATGGGTAACCTTCCTGTTAATGATATTCCAGCTAAAGTTCTTTTTGACACTGGTGCATCGCATTGCTTCATCTCGAGACCGTTTACAAATAGGCATGAATTGGTTTTGCAAATTTTGCATACTCCTTTAGCAGTTGTCTCTCCCGGTGAGCGCATGCATGCTAACTCCATTCTCCGAATGTTACTATCACTTTGGGAGACTAGAAGTTTCTATCTTCTCCAACGGTTCTTGGTGACTCGGATACTTATTCTCGGGATGGATTGGCTTTCTAAGCACAAGGCTCAACTTGATTGTGCAGCCAGGCAGATTCAATTGACTCATTCGTCTGAGGATGTGATTGTCTTTGCCGCTCGTTTTAATACCATCCGTCTATTTTCTCTCAATGAGAAGGGTGAATTGGATGCTATTTCGCAAATTCCAGTCGTTTGCGAATATCAAGACGTCTTTCCAGAAGAGCTTCCAGGAATGCCTCCGCACCGGCCAGTTGAATTCGTTATTGATCTTGAGCCTGGTACGGAACCTGTGTGCAAGCATCCTTACAAGCTCGGACCTGAAGAGTTGAAGGAGCTGAAGAAGCAACTCGATATTCAAGAGAAAATGGGTCTCATCCGGCTTAGTTCTTCTCCGTGGGGTTGTGGTGTTCTTTTTGTGAAGAAGAAGGATGGAACGGACTGACTTTGTGTTGATTACCGTCCAGTGAACAAGAAGACCATCAAGAACAAATACCCACTTCCCAACATCAATGAGTTGTCCAAACAACTTAAAGGTGCTCGAGTATTCTCCAAGCTTGATCTCCGTATGGGTTATCATCAGATTCGAATCCGTGAGCAAGATATTCCGAAGACGGCTTTCAGGACAAGCTTTGGTTCATATGAATACACTGTCATTTCTTTTGGCCTCGTCAACGCTCCTCCGACGTTCTCTCGCATGATGAACTTCATCTTCAACGCCTACGCCAATGACTTCATTTTGGTCTATCTCGACGACATTCTGGTTTTCTCGAAGAACAAGGAAGATCATGCCAAGCACTTACGTTTGGTTCTTGATAAGCTCAGAGAACATCAGTTCTACGCCAAGTTCTCCAAGTGTGAATTTTGGCTCGATGAGGTTCTTTATCTTGGTCATATCATCTCTGCCAAGGGCATTGCCGTGAATCCTGAGAAGGTGTCTGCAATTGTGAATTGGGAACCTCCTCAGAACGTGAAGCAACTCCGTAGCTTCCTCGGTCTCGTAAGCTATTGCCGAAGATTCGTTGAAAACTTTTCTAAGATCGCGAAGCCTCTCTCTAATCTTCTCCAGAAGCACGTCAAGTACGTTTGGTCTCCGGAGTGTGACATTGCTTTCAACACTTTGAAAGAGAAATTGATCACTGCTCCAGTTCTGACTCCGCCTGATGAATGCAAGCCGTACGAGGTCTTTTGTGATGCCTCTCTCCAAGGTCTTGGCGCAGTATTGATGCAAGAGAAGAAAGTTGTTGCTTATACATCTCGCCAGTTGAAGCCTAATGAGAAGAACTACCCCACTCATGATCTCGAGTTGGCGGCAGTTGTGCATGCTCTTTTGACTTGGAGACATCTTCTATTGGGAAGAAAAGTGGACATTTTCACTGATCACAAGAGTCTCAAGTACATCTTCACTCAGCCTAATCTCAACCTCAGGCAAACTCGATGGGTCGAAATGATTCAAGAGTATAATCCGAGTATTGAGTATACTCCAGGCAAGGCCAATGTGATTGCTGATGCTTTGAGCAGGAAAGCTTACTGCAACAGTCTTATTCTCAAACCTTATCAACCCGAGCTTTGTGAAGCTTTCCGCAAGCTTAATCTGCAAGTTGTTCCTGAAGGATTCCTCGCCAAACTTCTAGTCTCTCCTACCTTGGAAGACCAGATTCGCCAAGCCCAGCTTCTTGATGCTATGGTGAAAAAGGTGAAGATTGGGATTGCCAAGAGTCAGTCCAAGTACAAGTGCTACCGCCTTGATGACAAGGACACTCTCTTCTTCGAGGATCGTATTGTTGTACCCAAAGGTGAACTTCATAAAGTGATCATGAACGAGGCTCACAATTCTCTCCTCTCCATCCACCCTGGGAGCACGAAGATGTATCAGGACCTTAAGCAGGCTTATTGGTGGACTCGAATGAAGCGCGAGATCGCTCAATTCGTGAATGAATGTGATGTCTGCAGAAGAGTCAAGGCAGAACACCAAAGGCCAGCTGGTCTCCTCCAACCTCTTGCCATTCCAGAATGGAAGTTTGACCACATTGAAATGGACTTCGTGACTGGTTTTCCAAAGTCCAAGCGTGGCAATGATGCTATATTCGTTGTCATCGACAAACTCAGCAAAGTGGCTCACTTTCTACCTATCAAAGAGTCGATCACTGCAGCTCAATTGGCGAAACTCTATACCTCTCGTATTGTCTCTCTGCACGGTATTCCTCAAGTGATCTCTTCAGACCGTGGCAGCATCTTTACCTCAAAGTTTTGGGATTCTTTTCAGAAGGCCATGGGCACGAACATCCGCTTCAGCACAGCTTTCCATCCTCAAACTAGCGGTCAAGTCGAGCGTGTCAACCAGATTCTTGAAGATATGCTCAGGGCTTGTGTGATCTCTTTCGGCATGAAGTGGGAGGATTGTCTTCCTTATGCTGAATTCTCCTACAACAACAGCTTTCGAGCAAGTTCGGGCAAGGCCCCTTTTGAAATTATGTATGGCAGGAAGTGCCGTACCCCTCTCAACTGGTCTGAAACCAGTGAACGTCAGCTTTTGGGTAATGACTTAATCACAGAGCCAGAAGAAATGTGCAAAGTCATTCGAGATAACCTCAAAGCAGCCCAATCCCGTCAGAAGAGCTACTATGATAGTAAGCACCGTGATTTGGCTTTCGAGATCGGAGATCATGTTTACCTTCGCGTCTCTCCTATGAAAGGTACTCGTCGCTTTGGTATCAAAGGGAAGCTTGCCCCTAGATACGTGGGACCTTTCAAGATTGTCAGCAAGAGAGGCGACCTCGCCTATCAACTCGAGCTTCCGTCAAACTTTGCAAATGTTCATGACGTGTTCCATGTCTCTCAGCTTCGTAAGTGCTTCAAGACTCCTGACCGCACCGTCAACTTCGAGGACATTGAGCTCCAAGAAGATCTCTCTTATCGTGAGCACCCAGTTGCTATTCTTGAAGAGACTGAAGGCAAGACTCGCAACAAGTCAATCAAATTTCTCAAAGTCAAGTGGTCACACCATTCCGACCGTGAAGCTACCTGGGAACGCGAGGATCACCTCCGTTCTGAGTACCCGGCGTTCTTTCAGTCCTAGATCTCGGGACGAGATCCTTTCGTAGTGCTGGAGTGTTGTAACACCCCGGATATAACTTTCCCAATTTGTACTCCAACTCTTGCCGTTTCCGGTCTTAAGTTATATTTATTTCCTCGGGTTCAGGTTTTTGTCTCCGTGTGTTGTTATCGTTGTCATGCATCTCATATCATGTCATCATGTGCATTGCATTTGCATACGTGTTCGTCTCATGCATTCGAGCATTTTCCCCGTTGTCCTTTTGCATTTCGGCGCTTCGTTCTCCTCCGGTGGCCATTTCTAGCTTTCTTTCGTGTGTGGGGACTAAACATTTCTGGATTGGACCGAGACTTGCCAAGCGGCCTTGGTTTACTACCGGTAGACCGCCTGTCAAGTTTCGTACCATTTGGACTTCGTTTGATACTCCAACGGTTAACCGAGGGACCGAAAAGGCCTCGTGTGTGTTGCAGCCCAACACCCCTCCATTTTGGCCCAAAACCCACCTAACTCCGCTCCATCATCTAGAGTGTTCGATCACGATCGCGTGGCCGAAAACCGCACCTCATTTGGACTCTCCTAGCTCCCTCTATGCCTATATATAGACCCCTTCCCCGAAATCCGGATCCCCCTCGTCCAAACCCTAAAAATCATCTCTCTCCGCGCCGGACGTGTCCGTCCGCCGCCGGACACGCCGCGCCGCCACCCGCGGCCACTGGCAGAGCGCCACGTGGCGCGCCGCCACCTCCTCCCGCCAAAGCCCGCTCGGCCCGGGGCCGGCCCCCGCGGCACGTAGCCGCCCGCCGCCTCGCGTCGCGCCCCGCGCCGCCACCTCGCCCAGCTGCCGCCTCTGCCGCCGCCGCCTCGCGCCGCGCCCCGCGCCGCCACCTCGCCCAGCTGCCACCTCACCCGGCCGCCGCCTCCGCCACCGCCGCCGCCTCGCCCGGCCGCCGCCTCTGCCGCCGCCGCCGCCTCGCCCGGCCCGCGCCCCGCCGCCGCCGCCTCGCCCGGCCGCCGGCCTCGCCCCGCCGCCTCCCGCCGTCAACACTAGGTCAAATTCGTCCAAGTCCCGAAATTCGTCCAAAAAACCCTAGGTCAAATTCGTCCAAGTCCCGAAATTCTCAGTCCATATGCTCATGTTCACGGCTCCGTAACTTTGCATCCGTAGCTCCGATTCATGCATATAGCATATCAAAATGTTCATCTCAGAGAGTACATCATTTCATTCCATTGCATCATTTTCATTTGAGTTTATCTCGATGCCCTAAATTCTGTTATAAGAAGGCTACTTGAGATAATTGTCAGATCTGCTACTCCTTTTAGCACTTTTGTCATTTTTGCCATGATTATTGTGTGCATGATATGCCCTGATGCTCTACATGAGTTTTGTTAATGGTTTTATCATATTTCCAGAGGTGCAACCCATGTATTTTTGTGATGTGTGTGGTGACTAGTGCAAGCTTGCAAAGTGGTGCACTTGCTAATTCTGATTTCAGGGACTAAGTAATTTCACTAAGTCCTGGATCTGGTTATCTCATGATGCCATATGTTCTTGTTGTTTCCTAGTGATCCGTGCCTCTTTTGAGGATGATCAGTAAGGGAGTTTTGTTAATAGTGTAGTGCTATATCCATCCATGTATTTGTTTGCAATTATGGAGCACCCTAGCTTGAGTCAGTCGAGCTCTACTTTTGCTACTTTGTGAATCTGGGCAGATTGTCAACTTGTTTGCAATTTTGCCGGTGATGTTGTAGTTGATCCGTGCATGCTATGCTATCGTTCTTGCGATGTCTAGCTTGAATTTTGTGCCTTCTTGATGGAGGTATGCATGTCTTGCCATGACATTCACCGTAGTGAGTGCATCGAGCTCGTAAACATGCCTACTTGAGTTATATTTCAGCATGTATCAGTTTTTCACTAAGTCTGAAAACTGATTATGTTTTTGCTATGTTCACATGCTTGCAATTGTATTTTCTGATCCCTTTTGGCTCAAGGTCACTAAAGGACTTTTGTTAAGCTCTTTGAGTAGCCCCATGCCATGCTTTACTTTGCCATGTTCAGGTCCTGTAGCATGCAGTTTTTTTGCTCCGAAGAGGGCTACCTGATCTGGAATTCCAGACAAGTGTTAATTTCACCAAGTCTGAGATCTGTTTGCCATTTGCATTTTTGCCATGCTTGTTTGAACCTGTTAATGGATGAATTGGCCGTATCTCAGTGCTACACTTTTGTTAAGCATCTTGTGTGCATCCCTGCCATGTATTTTTTTGTCATGTTTGGGTGCTGTAGCATGTTCATTTCATAGCATTTAGATGCCTACTTGCTGTAAATCGCAGACCGGTGTCATTTTTGAATCGCTTGCCATTTCCAAACCGTAACTCCGATTCCGGTGTTCTTTATATCGTTTTCAAGCGATTTCATCTCATCTTTCCAGTGGCACACTTGGAATTCCAAGTTGAGGTCAGGTTCTTGAATTTCCTGTCATATCTTGCATTTTGCATCCCGCATCGCATCCCACATAGCACATCATCTTTGCATCATATTGTTTGAGCTTTGCACGTGGTTTATTGTTTGTCTTGTTTGGGTAGAGCCGGGAGACAAGTTCGCTAACAAGGAGCCCGTTGAGTTTGCTTTCGAGGATCCAGTCAACTCTGACAACTGTGCAGACAAGATGATCATACCCTCGAAATCACTACTATCTTTGCTATGCTAGTTTGCTCGCTCTTTTGCTATGCCAATGCTACGATGCCTACCACTTGCTTTCAAGCCTCCCAAATTGCCATGTCAAACCTCTAACCCACCTTTGTCCTAGCAAACCGTTGATTGGCTATGTTACCGCTTTGCTCAGCCCCTCTTATAGCGTTGCTAGTTGCAGGTGAAGATTGAAGGCCGTTCCTTGTTGGAACATTTATTTACTTGTTGGGATATCATTATATTATCTTGCTATCTTAATGCATCTATATACTTGGTAAAGGGTGGAAGGCTCGGCCTCTCGCCTAGTGTTTTGTTCCACTCTTGCCGCCCTAGTTTCCGTCATATCGGTGTTATGTTCCCGGATTTTGCGTTCCTTACGCGGTTGGGTTATAATGGGAACCCCTTGATATTTCGCCTTGATTAAAGCTTTTCCAGCAATGCCCAACCTTGGTTTTACCATTTGCCACCTAGCCTTTTCTTTCCCATGGGTTCTGCAGACTCTAGGGTCATCTTATTTTAAACCCCCCCGGGCCAGTGCTCCTTTGAGTGTTGGTCCACCTGTCAGCTGCCGGTGGCCACCAGGGGCAACTCTGGGCTGGCCTACCCGTACCTAAGACAATCTGAGTGTGCCCTGAGAAAGAGATATGTGCAGCTCCTATCGGGATTTGTCGTCACATTCAGGCGGTGTTGCTGGTCTTGTTTTAACCTGTCGAAGTGTCTTGAATTACCGAGATACCGAGTCTGATCGGAACGTCTTGGGAGGAGGTCTATTCCTTCGTTGACCGTGAGAGCTTGTCATGGGCTTAGTTGGGACTCCCCTGCAGGGATTGAACTTTCGAAAGCCGTGCCTGCGGTTATGGGCAGATGGGAATTTGTTAATGTCCGGTTGTAGATAACTTGAACCTTAACTTAACTAAAATGAATCAACTGAGTGTGTTACCATGATGGCCTCTTCTCGGCGGAGTCCGGGAAGTGGACACGGTGTTGGAGTAATGTTTGCGCAGGTTGTTCTCTAGTTTCTCGCTCGTGCTTTGCCTCCTCTTCTCGCTCTCCTTTGCGAATAAGTAGCCACCATACTTGCTAGTCGCTTGCTGCAGCTCCACTCATATTTTACCTTGCCTTACCTACAAGCTTAAATAGTCTTGATCGCGAGGGTGCGAGATTGCTGAGTCCCTGTGGCTCACAGATTACTATTACACCAGATGCAGGGCCTGATGATTCCGCTCCAGGAGACAGACTTGAGCTCAAGTGGGAGTTTGACGAAGACTCTCAACGTTACTATGTGTCCTTTCCCGATGATCAGTAGTGGTGTCCAGTTGGGGGTGAACGGGACCGTTGTCGCATGTTGGGTTCTCTTTTATTTTGGCGCAGTAGTCGAGCCATGAGTGTTTGGATGATGTAATGTTAATTATGCACTTGGTTGACGTGGCGAGTGTAAGCCAACTATGTTATCTCCCCTTTTATTAATATATTACATGGGATGTTTGTGAAGATTGCCTAACTTGCGACATATGCCTTCAATGCGATTATGTCTCTAAGTCGTGCCTCGACACGTGGGAGCTATAGTCGCATCGAGGGTGTTACAATTCTTCTTTGAAATCTTTTATGTATGATTGGTTATCTTTGCTTGTATGACTATGCTAATGAGTATATCCTTTCTGGACTAACCCCTCCGGTTTATATAGACACCGGGGGGATCTAGGGTTTACATAGAGTCGGTTACATAAGAAGGAATCTTCATAGTCAGTCGCCATGCTTGCCTTCCACGCCAAGGAGAGCCCAATCCGGACATAGGTACGGTCTTCGGCCTTCCTGTCTTCATAGCCCATCAGTCCGGCCCATGGATAAGAGTCCGGACGCCCGAGGACCCCTTAGTCCAGGACTCCCTCAGTAGCCCTTGAACCTAGCTTCAATGACGAGGAGTCCAGCACGCAGATTGTCTTCGGCATTGCAAGGCGGGTTCCCTTCTATCCGGACTTCAAGATAGTCTTCGGATGCGATGATAGTATCCGGACCTGTCACACACATACCATACATAACCACAAAGAGAATATATTTTTACACGAGTTTAATTTGCTCACAGCTTTTTACAACATGACATCATGTCTGCCCGGTCACAATTCCAAACCGCTTTCATGTTTCGACGCCCCACGGCCTGAAACGCGGTTGCCATTGGCACGTCTTGTCAAAGCAGAGATCGTCTCCCCTTATCGTAGGATTCTCATCAATGCGGGCATGGGTAACCCAATCGTGTCGTTTATACAGCCCTTGGGAATAGGCGAATCTTAAGGCGAGTGAGGAGGTGTTTTAATATTCGTTGCCTTTATAAGGGGATAAGGATTCCCTCTTCCTCTCTGACGCCCTCTCTCTGTCTCTGCCTTTCCAATCTCGAGCTCCAGCGCCCAAGTTCTCATCTCCTTTCCACTCAAGCAACCATGTCCGGATCTGGAGGTCAAGGCAAGTGGATGGTCTCCTCCATCAAGGAGGAGGACATTACTGAGCTTCGGGTGGCCGGATACTTGGCGAAGGAGATTACTCACTGCCTGCTGACCGAGGGATAAGTCGTCCCCACGCCGAAGCCCACCAAGAGGGTAGTGTTCATTCCCCATTTCTTCCGTGGGCTAGGGTTTCCACTCCACCCTTTCGTCCGCTGGCTGATATATTATTACGGGATAGATTTCCATGATCTGTCCCCGAATTCCTTCCTCAACATCTCGGCGTTTATCGTTGTGTGTGAGGCCTTCCTCCGCATCCAACCCTACTTCGGGCCATGGCTCAAAGTCTTTAACATGAAGCCGAAGGTGGTGGATGGCCAGCACGCGGAGTGCGGAGGAGCCATGGTGAGCAAGCTGTCCAACGTCACCTGGCCCAAAGGTACTTTTGTGGACACGGTAAAGGACTGGCAGAAGCAGTGGTTCTACATCACAGAACCTCGCGGAACCACCTAGGCCGCAGCTACCAAATTCCGCTCTGGTGCTCCCATGCGACTCACCTCTTGGGTCGAGAAGAGTCCAGACTGGGTCCCCCTGACGATCTGATAGCGCTGCAGACGTGTGTTCAAAGCATGGTAACCAAGAACGTCAAGCTCGTTGATGTGATCCAGGTGATGCTAGTTCGCCGGATCCTTCCGTGCCAGCGCCGAAGCCATCCTCTGTGGGAGTTCAACCTGAAGAAGCACCAGACCCTGGTGAGGCTCTTCGAGACTACTCATGAAGGTGCATGGAAGTTGCTCTTTAAGGGCAATGAGAAACCGCCGGCCGCAGATTCAGATCGCGGGCACAACGCTAAACACCTCGCTAGCAAGGTACGTCTCTTTTGATACATTCTCCACTTGTTTGTTTCAAGGATGATGCCTGAGCTTTTATTGTTGCTTTTTCAGGACTGGATAGAGAGGGCGAAGCGGATCCAGTGTCCGGCTCCACTGCCTGAAGAACTAGTCATCCCGTGTCTAGCAAAGATGCTGGTGCTGGCACCTTATAAGGCGCCGGAGAAGAAGGCCAAGAAGAAGGCCAAGGGGGCCAAGACTGGCCCCCGTCGCAAGGGCACTTTGGACGTGACGTCCGAAGACGACGAAGCTCATTCCTCTGTCCCTGAGGACAATGGCGAGGAAGAGGAGGAGGAGGAGGAAAACAATCCTCCCCCTAAGGAGAGGAGGAAGAAGAGGGCGGCTTCAGCGCATCCGGAGGCGGAAACCCCTAAGAAGGGGAAAGGAGCCCTAGTGATCAACACCGCGTGGGACGTTGACAGCAGTCCGGAATGACGCCCCGCACTAAGCCCCAGGCCGCATTGTAAGTGACATGGCTCACTCATGCGCGCATCCGGCCCTTTATCTTCATTATATTGACATAGTTAATTGTACTATTGTAGTCCGGCCCGCGACCTTATCCAGCGATCCTCATCTTGAGGTTCGTTGGCTCCGTCGACGGCGAGCATGTCGCCACCTCTTGCTTATTCCCCCGGGGCCAAGGACGACACCGAAGTGTTCTCCCGGAGGACCGCTCCGAACCGGGGAGGAGCCCAGGACACCGTCCGGGAGGCGCCACAAGGCGAGACCTCCACTGCCGGACACATGGAGGAGCCGATCCCCATGGAGACTAACGAACAGGGCGGCATCCAGTTCGGCCCTCAGCCAAATACGATTCCGGAAGCCCATATGGCTCCGAAGTCGGGCGAGCAGCCCCCTTTGAAGGAAGGGGGTGCGCCGCTTCCACCGGTGGCCGCTGTCCATCCAGGGGCGCCAGATAACCTGATGGAGGCGTTTCGAGGCGCCTCCGTCATGGACGAGCACTGTGTCCTTATGGGCGCGGTGATCGAGAAGATTTAGTCAGCCAAGAGTGGACAGAATGAAGCCTACAGCAGCCTGTTGATAGGTTTTGAGGTAAGAAAGAGAAAAACCCTATGTAGACAGTAGCCCCTGAGACATTGTCCCGTGTTTGACAAGAAGAACCGGACAGAGGATCAATCTTTTGTTATAGGAGACTAACGTAATATGGATGGATAAGCAGATGTCGCTGTTGGCCGCAACCTCGCATGCTGCCGAAGTCTCTGAACTGAGGCAGAGGCTAGAGCGGACCGAGAATGAGCTCGGCAAGGTTAGGGTTCGGCTCTAGGAAAAGCAAGGCGAGTGACGACTTACTGTGTGTTCGGAAGGAGTAAGCGCTGTATATTGACCGCGGTGTCGTAATATGTGCAGGAGCCGCGACCGAGGTTGAGGCCCTGAAGAAGGCCCTAGGCGAGGCCGAGGAGAAGGCTTTCCAGCAGCAAGCCACCGGTAAGAAGCTCAAGGCCCGGGTCCAAGAAGTCCAGCAGGAGCTCCAGGATGCGGTGAAAAAATGCGAGGCCTCGGAGCATGATGTGTTGATTCAAGGGGCCGAACTCGCCAAGGCTCGTCAGAGCGCGGAGACCGCACGGAATGAGGCCCAGGCCGCCCTCCAGGAGATCCAGGAGGCCAAGAAGATCACGACGGGTAAGGCATTTAAGATGCAAATCAAGTATGTGGAGAAGCAATACCTTTTACTAACCCGGGTTCGGAGTTCCCGAGGAGCTTTTGCGGATTTACCACACAGTGTATCAGACGCCGCGGAGTTCTACCGAGCCGAAGGAGGGGGTTCTACGGAGAAGCTATTCTGGTCGCAGTATGCGGTGCCAGAGCATCCTGTGTCCTTCACCGACCATCTGAAACAGCTGGTGGAGCTACATAGGGTGGCCGAACTAGCCATGAATGATTTGATAATCCGGCCATGGCCAGCCAAAGCTATGCCAAGCAACTACTTCAGACTCGTGAGGCGGATGGTGAACGCTTGTCCTCAGCTAGACGTCATCAAGTGCTCGGCCTGCATTGAAGGTGCATGCATGGCCTTCACCCGTTGCAAGATGTGGTGGGCGAAGATGGACGCCGTCGAGGTGACCAGAGGGCCACCGGAGGGCAAGGAGCACCGCACACCCGAATGGTATTTTGCGGATTTCCTGGAGGGGTCTTGCCTTGTAGTAGCACAATGTTCGCATGACGTTGTATTTGAATAAATGTATTCATGTTTCCTTTGCCTTGTATTATAAAAAACAAAGCATGTTTTCTGATGTAATTTTGTTATGCTTTAATTGTTTCCTCCTGTGTGGCTGTGTTGTATGTAATCTGAGGGTTGGCCAGTCGTCGACTTCGGGATGGAATCTAAACAATCTTGATCCAATTATATGGTCCTTGAAGGATTTGTTTAGCGCAACGAACAAGGCAATCAGACTATACGGCTTAAACGCCCTCACTTAGCCATAGGAGTTTTATAATAAAGCATGGGCGCAGCCCCTGGTTCAAGCCAGGGTGCTGTCAGTATGTGATCGGGAAGTGCCGATCTTTCGCATAATGCGGAAAAAATCTCCAATGATTTGTAACCCCCGAACAGCTGACCGGCTCTCGCCGTATCATGACACTCAGTTTTCGGCTTTCTCTACTGAGGTGCTCATCTGGTCAAGGCCAAGGCACTATCGCAGTAGTTCTCCCTTTACTACCCTAGCCGATTTAGCGGAACGTAGGGTAGCAAGCACAGGAGTCGGGCAACCCAACTATTGACCAAAGACATGATTCAGAGCCAATGCACATAATGCTAAATTTTTAGGGTGCCGAACTTATCTTTAAGGATTGTTCGGACTTTGTTGCCGTATCGTGGGGCGACGGGGAGCCCTGGCAAATATGAAACGTACCAGAGTGTACGGTTGCTAGAAAATAAGTAATTTAAAGGAAAACAGAGGGAGAACAGAGATAGGATCTAGGGCCCTTGAACTTGGATCATGAACTGTTTCCATTATAGTTGGGTTAATGCGTCCAAGCACATTAGTACAAAATAATGCAATAAGCAACCGGCTGTTTGACATGCCGCGACCAAAGGCGAGCTGGATGTGGGTCCTGAAAACGGATAGAGTAATCGTTTAGTTAGCCTCTAGGGCTTCCCATGTACGCATGTGCTCCGTGTCAATCTGGTGTGTTTAACATTTGACAGGACCATTAATCAGTCCATCGAAGGAGGCCCGCATAAGAGAAACCTGGAAAAAGGGAAAAGGCGATAGTAAAGTTATATGTGTGTCCGGGATCGGTCTAGCCGAACTGTAGATCCCGGGCTGGCTTGTGCCTCCGTCGATGTCCATGGAATTTTGAGTGTGTAATTATGTATGCACGAATGCCACTACTTCATCAGGACTGGGACGGAGGCCGAATTGCTAATCGAGTTCTTGACGAGACGCGCTGTCCTGTTGCAGTGTAGTCCGGAACCTCTTAGTGATGTCCAGGGGCTTGGCAGCCATACTATGGTGCTGCTTGAGAAGGCCGCTCTGTACCTCTGCTGCTAGGGCGGCGGTGTGCTCCTCTGTTTGGAGGGAGCGTTCAGTATTGCCATTGAATGCTATGACACCGCGTGGACCGGGTATCTTGAGCTTGAGATAAGCATAGTGTGGTGCAGCGTTGAATCTAGCAAACGCGGTTCGTCCGAGCAGTGTGTGGTAGCCGCTGCGGAAGGGGACGATATTGAAGATTAGCTCTTCGCTTCGGAAGTTGTCCGGAGAACCGAAAACCACCTCCAGCATGATTGAGCCCATACAGCGGGCCTCTACGCCTGGTATGACTCCTTTAAAGGTAGTCTTTGTTGGTTTGATTCGTGAGGGGTTAATGCCCATCTTCCGCACTATGTCTTGATAGAGCAGGTTGAGGCTGCTACCACCGTCCATTAGGACTCGTGTTAGGTGAAATCCGTCGATGATTGGGTCGAGGACCAGTGCGGCTGAACTGCCATACCGGATACTAGTTGGTGATCTCGACGATCGAAGGTGATCGGAAATGACGACCGCGGATTGAATTTTGGGGTGACTGGCTCTACCGCATAGACGCCCCTAAGTGCTTGCTTACGCTCCCTTTTGGGGATGTGTGTAGTGTATATCATGTTCACTGTTTCGACTTGAGGGGGAAATTTCTTCTGCCCCCCGATGTTTGACTGCCGGGGCTCTTCGTCCTCGTCCTCACTTTGTTATCCCTTTTTCTTGTTTTTGGCATTTAACTTGCCAGCCTGTTTGAAAACCCAACAATCCCTGTTGGTATGATTTGCTGATTTGTCTGGGGTGCCGTGTATCTGGCACGGACGGTCGAGTATGCGGTCCAGGCTGGAAGGTCCTTCATTGTTCCTCTTGTAGGGCTACTTCCGTTGGCCGGATTTGGAGCCACTAAATCCGGCGTTAATTGTGGTGTCATCGGTGTTGTCGCCATTGCTTTGGCATTTGTGTCTGTTGCGCCGGAGCTTGCCAGAGCTGTTCTTGTCCTCGGAGGGGCCTGTCTCACTGGCTGTGTTTTTGCTACGAGCCAGCCAGTTGTCCTCACCCGCGCAAAAGCGGGTCATGAGTGCCGTAAGGGATGCCATGGACTTCGGCTTTTCTTGGCCAAGGTGCCGTGCCAACCATTCGTCGTGGATGCTGTGTTTAAAGGCCGCTAGGGCTTCGGCATCCAGATAGTCAATGATCTGGTTCTTTTTGGTTAGGAACCTAGTCCAGAATTTTCTGGCTGATTCTCCAGGTTGTTGAACTATGTGGCTTAAGTCATCGGCATCGGGTGGCCGGACATATGTACCCTGGAAGTTGTCAAGGAAGGCCTCTTCCAAGTACTCCTAGCTGCCGATGGAATTCTCGGGCAGGCTATTTAGCCAGTGTCGAGCTGGCCCTTTGAGTTTTAGTGGGAGGTATTTGATGGCGTGGAGGTCGTCTCCACGGGCCATGTGGATGTGGAGAATAAAGTCCTCAATCCATACTGTGGGATCGGTTGTTCCGTCGTATGATTCAATATTGATGGGCTTGAACCCCTCAGGGAATTCGTGATCCAACACCTCATCTGTGAAGCAGAGAGGGTGTGCGGCGCCTCTATATCGGGCCGCGTCACGATGCACCTCCGATGAAGTCCATCTGCGGTTATCGGCCTGGGTGTGACTAGGTTTGTCACGTCCGAATAGGTAGCCGTCATCCCGAGTCGGTAAGCGTCCTCACGATCCATAGATTGATCTGGTGTCTCCTGCTCTTCTATCCAGATCCTGCTGAAGGTCGTATGTATGGTCCCGAGCTCTTCTATCCTTGTTTTTGCGAGGCGGTGGGGTGAGCTGTTGTTCAGCCTGAGTTGTCGTTTTATCCCGACCGCGGGGTGGTCAGTCCGCCGCACTATCCCAACCATGTGGTGGTCGGTCCGCATTGCGTGAGGGAGGTATGGGGTCTGGTGCTTCCTCATCGAACTGAGGTAGTAGTCTGCGCTTTGGGTAACTCTTGGCTGGGTGCTCGAGGTCATATTCTTCGGCTGCCAGGACATCAGTCCACCTATTAATGAGCAGGTCTTGATCAACTTGGAGCTGCTGCTGCTTCTTCTTCAGGCTTCTTGCAGTGGCTATTAGCTAGCGCTTGAAGCACTCCTGCTCGAGGGGTGCCTCAGGCACGATGAAGTCCTCATTGCCAAGGTACTCATCATCCTCGGATACTGGACGATAACTATCATCATCTGGGTCATTCAGCATGGCCTGTTTATCAGGGGTATCTTGCCCGTTGTCTTGTTCCTCCTACTCGGATGCAGCCCCGACAGGGTCTTCATTGTTTTTGGCATCGCCGGGAGTACTATTTTCTCCGGTGCCAGTGTTGGCATCTTTTGAGCGACGAGGCTTAGAGCGGTGTTTAGGGCGCTGGCACTTGGACTGTGTCTCGGAAGGTTTATTCACAACTGGATCTCCTTTGTCATCGTTGCTAGCTTTTTTAGGTGTGCCGACCATGTACACATCGTACAAAGAGGTGGCCGTCCAACATCCAGTAAATGGCGGGTCTTGGACTTGCTCCTTGTCAGCATCCTCGTCCATACCGTCGATGTCTTCGGAGCCGTAATAAAGCACGTCGGTTAAGTCATCAACAGTGGCTATGAAGTGGGTGGCGGGTGGGAAGCAAAATTTCCCGTCATCAGCCTCTAGCTCGAATCAAACATAGTTCGGCTGTGAGTCCTTCTCCAAGGACAAATTCTTTAAAGAGTTTAGCACATCGCCCAAAGGTGAGTGCTGAAAAACATCTGCAGCGCTGAATTCGAAGATCGATAACCGATCTAGCTCGGTGTCTGCAAGTGTACATGGTCCGAAACTTATAGCCGGAGACGAGTCCGGAGTTCTGTTGGCGCAAATATTGTAGGGTGTCGAGTCTGCGTGTGGCTCTAGTGTCGCGGATTCTGTGGCCTCGAAGGTCACGATCTGCTCTGGTTCTAAGGCCATTGCAGCAACAGGAGCCATCTCCTAAACCTAGTCCGATGACAGATTTAAGTCATGTTTATCGGGGCGAGGGGGAGCGATTGCTGCGGTCTCAAATCCATTGAAGATCAAGTCTCCACGGATATCCGCGACGTAGTTCAAGCTTCCAAATCTGACCTGGTGGCCAGGGGCGTAGCTACTGATCTACTCCGGATGGCCAAGCAAGTTGGCCTGCAGTATGAAGCCGCCGAACACGAAAATCTTCCTAGGGAGGAAGGCTTCTCCTTGGACAGCGTCACTATAGACGGTTGAAGGGGCCATCAAACCTTTCGTCGACGGCACAGTGGGACTCTCAATGAAAGCACCAATGTCGGTGTCAAAACCGGCGGATCTCGGGTAGGGGGTCCCGAACTGTGCATCTAGGATCGAACTGTGCATCTAGGAACTCCCTCACCTAGATATTCTCATAATTATGCAGTTTTCTATCAATTGCTCGACAGTAATTTGTTCACCCACCGTAATACTTATGCTATCTTGAGAGAAGCCACTAGTGAAACGTATGGCCCCCGGGTCTATTCTTCATTATATTAATCTCCCGTCAACAAGCTATTTCTATTACCGTTTATTTTGCAATCTATATCATAAAAATACCAAAAATATTTATCTTATTATTATTATCTCTATCAGATCTCACTCTCGTAAGTGACCATGAAGGGATTGACAACCCCTTTATCGCGTTAGTTAAGAGGTTCTTATTTGTTTGTGTAGGTACGAGGGACTTGCGTGTAGTCTCTTACTGGATTGATACCTTGGTTCTCAAAAACTGAGGGAAATACTTACGCTACTTTGATGCATCACCCTTTCCTCTTCAAGGGAAAACCAACGCAGTGCTCAAGAGGTAGCAAGAAGGATTTCTGGTGCCGTTGCCGGGGAGGTTGCACCAAGTCAAGTCAAGATTCAATCTCCTGCCAACGTGCGATTTCTGGCGCTGTTGCCGGGGAGATCTACCAAAAGTCAAGCATACCAAGTACCCATAACAAACTCTTATCCCTCGCATTACATTATTTGTCATTTGCCTCTCGTTTTCCTCTCCCCCACTTCACCCTTGCCGTTTTATTCGCCCTCTCTCTCTTTGTTCGCCTCTTTTTCGCTTTCTCCTTGTGTGCTTGTGTGTCGGATTGTTTGTCATGATGGCTCAAGATAATACTAAATTGTGTTATTTTCCAATACCAACAATAATGATTTTATTAGCACTCTGATTGCTCCTCTTACCGATGCTGAATCTTGTGAAATTAATGCTGCTTTGCTGAATCTTGTGATGAAAGATCAGTTTTCCAGCCTTCCTAGTGAAGATGCCGCTACCCATCTGAATAGCTTTGTTGATCTGTGTGATATGCAAAAGAAGAAAGATGTGGATAATGATATCGTTAAATTGAAGCTATTTCCGTTTTCATTTAGAGATCGTGCAAAAAAAGATTGCTTTGTGAAAGGGTGTTCTTCTAGTTTTGATGATAATAAGGATGAAGATATAGAAGTGATTGAAGTGTCCCCTATTAAATCTTTGTTTTGCAATATGAATCTTGATAATGATGGGACTGGAGATGAGTCAACTTTAGTTAAAAGGCGTCCCAATGATTCAGAGTTTTTAGATCTTGATGCGAAAATTGGTAAAAGTGGGATTGATGAGGTCAAAACTTTACATAGAAATGAACCCACTATTTTGGATTTCGAGGAATTTAATTATGATAATTGTTCTTTAATAGATTGTATTTCCTTGTTGCAATACGTGCTAAATTCTCCGCATGCTTATAATCAAAATAAGGCTTTTACTAAACATATCATTGATGCTTTAATGCAATATTATGAAGAAAAGCTTGAACTGGAAGTTTCTATCTCTAGGAAACTTTATGATGAGTGGGAACCTACTATTAAAATTAAAATTAAAGATCATGAATGCTATGCTTTATGTGATTTGGGTGCTAGTGTTTCCACGATTCCAAAAACTTTGTGTGATGTGTTAGGTTTCCGTGAATTTGATGATTGTTCTTTAAACTTGCACCTTGCGGATTCCACTATTAAGAAACCTATGGTAAGAATTAATGATGTTCTTATTGTTGCAAATAGGAATTATGTGCCCGTAGATTTCATTGTTCTTGTTATTGATTGCAATCCTACATGTCCTATTATTCTTGGTCGACCTTTCCTTAGAACGATTGGTGCAATTATTGATATGAAAGAAGGAAATATTAGATTTGAATTTCCATTAAGGAAAGGCATGGAACACTTTCCTAGAAAGAAAATTAAATTACCTTATTAATCTATTATGAGAGCCACTTATGGATTGAATACCAAAGATGATAATACCTAGATCTATTCCTGCTTTTATGCCTAGCTAGGGGCGTTAAACGATAGCGCTTGTTGGGAGGCAACCCAATTTTATTTTTGTTTCTTTCTTTTTGGTTCTGTTTAGATGTGGTTTTATTCTTTTAGTTAGTGTTTGCGCCAAGTAGAACCTTTGGGAAAACTTGGGGAAAGTCTTTGCCATCTTGCTGTAAAAAACAGAAACTTTAGCGCTCACGAGATTTGCTGCCATTTTTTACTGGAGAGTGTGATTAAGTTGATTATTTTTGCAGATGATTAATATATAAATTACTCACATCCAGAAAGTTATTTTAGAATTTTTTTGTGTTACAGAAGTATTCGAAACCTACAGATTACTGCAGACTGTTCTGTTTTGACAGATTCTGTTTTTCGCGTGTTGTTTGTTTATTTTGATGAATCTATGGCTAGTATCGGAGGTTATGAACCATAGAGAAGTTGGAATACATTAGGTTTAACACCAATATAAATAAAGAATGAGTTCATTACAGTACCTTAAGTGGTGGTTTGTTTTCTTATACTAATGGAGCTCATGAGATTTTTTGTTTAAGTTTTGTGTTGTGAAGTTTTCAAGTTTTGGGTAAAGATTTGATGGATTATGGAACAAGGAGTGGCAAGAGCCTAAGCTTGGGGATGCCCAAGGAACCCCAAGGTAAAATTCAAGGACAACCAAAAGCCTAAGCTTGGGGATGCCCCGGAAGGCATCCCCTCTTTCGTCTTCTTCTATCGGTAACTTTACTTGAGGCTATATTTTTATTCACCACATGATATGTGTTTTTCTTGGAGCGTCTTGTATGATTTGAGTCTTTGCTTTTTAGTTTACCACAATCATCCTTGTTGTACACACATTTTGTGAGAGACACACATGAATTGGAATTTATTAGAATACTCTATGTGATTCACTTATATCTTTTGAGCTAGATAATTTCGCTCTAGTGCTTCACTTATACCTTTTAGAGCACGGTGGTGGTTTTATTTTATAGAAATTATTGATCTCTAATGCTTCACTTATATTATTTTGAGAGTCCTATAAAACAGCATGGTAATTTTCCTTGGTTATGAAACTAGTCCTAATATTATAGGCATCCAAGATGGGTATAATAAAAACTATCATAAAAAGTGCATTGAATACTATGAGAAGTTTGATACTTGATGATTGTTTTGAGATATGAAGATGGTGATATTAGAGTCATGCTAGTTGAGTAGTTGTGAATTTGATAAATACTTGTTCTAAAGTTTGTGATTCCCGTAGCATGCACGTATGGTGAACCATTATGTGATGAAGTCGGAGCATGATTTATTTATTGATTGTCTTCCTTATGAGTGGCGGTCGGGGACGAGCGATGGTCTTTTCCTACCAATCTATCCCCCTAGGAGCATGCACGTAGTACTTTGTTTCGATAACTAATAAATTTTTGCAATAAGTATGTGAGTTCTTTCTGACTAATGTTAAGTCCATGGATTATACGCACTCTCACCCTTCCACCATTGCTAGCCTTTCTAGTACCGCGCAACTTTCGCCGGTACCATTAACCCACCATATACCTTCCTCAAAACAGCCGCCATACCTACCTATTATGGCATTTCGATAGCCATTCCGAGATATATTGCCATGCAACTTTCCACCGTTCTGTTTACTATGACACGCTTCATCATTGTCATATTGCTTTGCATGATCATGTAGTTGACATCGTATTTGTGGCAAAGCCACCGTTCATAATTCTTTCATACATGTCACTCATGAGTCATTGCATATCCCGGTACACCGCCAGAGTCATTCACATAGAGTCATATTTTGTTCTAAGAATTGAGTTGTAATTCTTGAGTTGTAAGTAAATAAAGTGTGATGATCATCATTATTAGAGCATTGTCCCAAGTGAGGAAAGGATGATGGAGACTATGCTTCCCCCACAAGTCGGGATGAGATTCCGAATGAAAAAAAAGAAATAAAAAAAGAGGCCATAAAAGAAAAAAAGGAGAAGAAGGCCCAAAGAAAAAAATGAAAAAAAAAAAGAAATGAGATAAAAAGAGAGAAGGGACAATGTTACTATCCTTTTCCACACTTGTGCTTCAAAGTAGCACCATGATCTTCATGATAGAGAGTCTCATATGTTATCACTTTCATATACTAGTGGGAATTTTACATTATAGAACGTGGCTTGTATATTCCAATGATGGGCTTCCTCAAAATGCCCTAGGTCTTCGTGAGCAAGCGGGTTGGATGCACACCCATTTAGTTTCTTTTTGAGCTTTCATACACTTATAGCTCTTGTGCATCTGTTGCATGGCAATCCCTACTCACTCACATTGATATCTATTGATGGGCATCTCCATAGCCCATTGATACACCTAGTTGATGTGAGACTATCTTCTCCTTTTTTTTCTCCACAACCAACATTCTATTCCACATATAGTGCTATGTCCATGGCTCACGCTCATGTATTGCGTGAAGATTGAAAAAGTTTGAGAACATCAAAAGTATGAAACAATTGCTTGGTTTGTCATCGGGGTTGTGCATGATTTAAATACTTTGTGTGGTGAAGATAGAGCATAGCCAGACTATATGATTTTGTAGGGATAACTTTCTTTGGCCATGTTATTTTGCGAAGACATAATTGCTTTGTTAGTATGCTTGAAGTATTATTATTTTTATGTCAATATTAAACTTTTGTCTTGAATCTTTCAGATCGGAACATTCGTGCCACAATAAAGAAAATTACATTGAGAATTATGCTAGGTAGCATTCCACTTCAAAAATTCTGTTATTATCATTTACCTACTCGAGGACGAGCAAGAATTAAGCTTGGGGATGCTTGATACGTCTCCCACGTATCTATAATTTTTGATTGTTCCATGCTATTATATTATCTGTTTTGGATGTTAATGGGCTTATTTATAAACTTTTATATTTTTTTGGGACTAACCTACTAACCCAAGGCCCAGTGCAAATTGCTGTTTTTTTGCCTATTTTAGTGTTTCATAGAAAAGGAATATCAAACGGAATCCAAACGGAATAAAACCTTCGGGAGAGTTATTTTTGGAACAAACATGATCCAGGGAACTTGGAGTGGATGTCAAGAAACCAACGAGGAGTCCACGAGGCAGGGGGCGTGCCTACCCCCCTAGGCGCGCCCTCCCCCCTCGTGGCTCCACCGACCTACTTCTTCCTCCTATATATATATATATATATATATATATATATATATATTCATATACCCCGAAAACATCCAGGAGCACCACGAAACCCTATTTCCACCGCCGCAACCTTCTGTACCCAAGAGATCCCATCTTGGGGCCTTTTTGGGAGCTCCGCCGGAGGGGGAATCGATCACGGAGGGCCTCTGCATCAACTCCATGGCCCCTCTGATGATGTGTGAGTAGTTTACCTCAGACCTTCGGGTCCATAGCTATTAGCTAGATGGCTTCTTCTTTCTCTTTGGATCTCAATACAATGTTCTCCTCGATCTTCTTGGAGATCTATTTGATGTAACTCTTTTTGTGGTGTGTTTGTCGAGATCCAATGAATTGTGGGTTTATGATCAAGATTATCTAGGAACAATATTTGATTCTTCTCTGAAATATTTTATGTATGATTGGTTATCTTTGCAAGTCTCTTCGAATTATCAGTTTGGTTTGGCCTACTAGATTGATCTTTCTTGCAATGGGAGAAGTGCTTAGCTTTGGGTTCAATCTTGCGATGTCCTTTCCCAGTGACAGCAGGGGCAGCAAGGCACGTGTTGGATTGTTGCCATCGATGATAAAAATATGGTGTTTATATCATATTGCTTGAGTTTATCCCTCTACATCATGTGATCTTGCCTAATGCATTACTTTGTTCTTATGAACTTAATACTCTAGATGCATGTTGGATAGCGGTCGATGTGTGGAGTAATAGTAGTAGATGCAGAATCGTTTTGGTCTACTTGTCATGGACGTGATGCCTATATACATGATCATGCCTAGATATTCTCATAATTATGCACTTTTCTATCAATTGCTCGACAGTAATTTGTTCACCCACCGTAGTACTTATGCTATCTTGAGAGAAGCCACTAGTGAAACCTATGGCCCCCGAGTCTATTCTTCATTATATTAATCTTCCGTAAACAAGCTATTTCTATTACCATTTATTTTGCAATCTTTATTTTCCAATCTATATCATAAAAATACGAAAAATATTTATCCTATTATTATTATCTCTATCAGATCTCACTCTCATAAGTGACCATGAAGGGATTGACAACCCCATTATCGCATTGGTTGCGAGGTTCTTATTTGTTTGTGTAGGTACGAGGGACTTGCGTGTAGTCTCCTACTAGATTGATACCTTGGTTCTCAAAAACTGAGGGAAATACTTATGCTACTTTGCTGCATCACCCTTTCCTCTTCAAGGGAAAACCAACGCAGTGCTCAAGAGGTAGCACCAGCCACTGTTCAGCCGCGGTTTTGCATTGAAATAACATCAAAAATTTGAAAATAAAGTGCATCATCATCATCATAGTTTCAATAAAAAGTGCATCACCATCATAGTATCAAATCCCTCTACCAAAAGAGCATCGTCTCAATCAAAGTTTTTCGCCCTAGATATTGAAATGAACATGAATATTACTCATGCGGGTCATCAACACCACCGGCGTTGTGAACCGTGGTACGATCATCATCTTCACCATCGTCTTTGTCGACGTTCTCAACAAGCGGTGAACTCTCGTTGCTATGAGCACCACCGGAAGCATCTTCATTGCGTCCCATACTGGTCATGTTGCCGACGAAGCCAACTCCAACGCCACTCATGTTGCTGCCATAGCCACCTCCCAACCCACGCATCATGTTGCCGCCAAAGCCACCTCCCATGCCGCCAAAGCCACCTTCCATGTTGCCACCGAAGCCACCTCCCATGTTTTCGCCAAATGCACCATTCATGGAACCTCCAATCATGTTCATGTGACCACCCATGGAACCTCCCATGCCTCCTCCCATGGCACCTCCCATGCCTCCTCCCATGCATCCTCCCATCCTCCCATGCATCCTCCCATCCTCCCATGCCTCCTCCCATGGCACCTCCCATGCCTCCTCCCATGCCTCCACCCATCATCATTTGCCTCATGAGCATTTGCTTCTGCATAAGCATTTCATCACGACAAAGTTCAACATATGCCTTTGCGTTGGCATCAAGAGTTGATGTGTCCATAAACATAAAATTGAGTGTCGTCCTGTCCTCGACCATCTTCCTCTCGTCGGCCGTGGCCTTCTTCTCCCCTAGGTCCACCTTCCTCTCCTCGGTTGCGGCCAACATCTCCTCGACCGCCGCCCTCTTCTCCTCGGCTGCCGCCCTTCGCCGCTCGACCTCACTCCTCTCCTCTATTTCCTTCAGCTTCAAGATTCTTTTCTCTTCGGCATACTCTTTCCTCGTCATGACAATGGCATCAAATCCTTCCTTGAGATCATTATCTCTGGCCTTGGTTCCCTTTGCTTTCTTGTTTCCATCGGGCCTATAAGATTTTGTCATGGTGTGAGGAGTGGGGCTCGTCTCCTCAATGGTGACATCTTCTTCATTCTCAAGCACCGCACTCTTCTTCTTCGATGATTCAAAAGTCTCTCTAGTTTTCCACTTCTCCTCATCCTTGAGCTCTTTGTAGCGATGATGAAAAGTGAAAGATTTTCCTTTCCTTTTCTTCTTCTCGCCTTTCATGTTCCTCTCTCGAAATAATCCTTGTGCAATAATTTTCTACAATAAAACAAGAAATACATCATCATAAACATGTGGAAGAAAGAGGAAATATTTGACAAAGCACGCACGAAGAGGAAATATTTACCAAGTCACTATCACCGCAACCACTTGGGTTCATGCGAGCAACGTTTCACAAGCAACTGGCCCACTTTTGGCATTCAGCGTTGATGGTGGACCAACGTTGGCGTAGAGAGTCGCTTGAACGGAAGTGACCACTTGTGTTGCGCTCATCGAAGTACTCCTTGATGCGTTGCCAATAGGTGTTCACTGTTTGGTCGCTTCTAACGCTTGTATCTTGAGAGATTTTCTTCCAAGTGGTGCATATCAACACATCCTCCGTGGTGGTATAATTTCCACTTCTTCCCTTGACAACAAAGCCCTCATCGTCCACATCAAGATTGTCATCATCATATTGGGTTTCATATTCTTGTGACACATACATGTAATCATCGTTTGCCACATTTTTCGCATGCATGAAAGCTTCATCATCAAGACTACAATTGGACGCACAAACAATCAAGAACACATACAATTTGAAACAACAAACGAGAGCACAACTGGAAAATGTATACCTTTGTGACATTTCGTCGAACATGTTGGAGGCAGTGACTGTCGGCGTGGCCACATCTTCCTCCACGGCCGGCGGTGGCGGAGGGGGAGGTTGAGGAATGGATGTGTGGCTGCTGGAGGAGGCTGCTGGCCGCACCGGCCGTGGGTCGTCGCCCCGAGCTGCCGTGGCTGCCTTGGAGACCTTCATCGGCCGCGTAAAACTATCGGTCGGGTTGCGGCTGCGGTTGTCCAGCTATTTTCCGCCACCTTGTCCCTTCGCCGGCTTCGCCACCAACGTGGTAGCCACCGGCCGGGGCGGCGCGAATCCAGGCTGGTGGGTGGGGGTGGCGGCATGGAAGCGGTTGCGGGCGAGATGGCAGCGGCTGCAGCGGCGGCGGCCACATGGGTCAGCCCACCGGCTGCGGCGACGGAGAAGGTGGCGGGGTCGTCGCCTTCGGCCACGGCGGTGCCGGAAGGTGGGGGGCAGCGGCGGGCGGGCGCAGGCGGGCGAGAAAGGAAAGGAACTGCCAGTTGGGAGTTTGCAGGCTGTGGCTGGTTTTGGACCAGATGCACCTTGTGATGTAAATTTGCACCACGAGGTGTTGTATTTTACATCACGAGGAGGCCGCGGTCCAATTTTTTTTTACATATGGACCGTCTATTGGAGTAACATTTTTTCCCCAGACGGTCCAAAAGTTAGGTATTTTTACATTTGGGCCGTCTATTGGAGATGCTCTTAGTTTATTTTGAATCTGTCAGGTCAGGTCGACTTGTTCTTCTTTACTATATGTTGAAGCTGTCATCTATGAAGTACCATCACTTCTGGAGCTCTCATATTTTGAGTATTAGGCCACATTATATTAATGCACACACCAAATTACAGCATGCATGACAATTGTAGAGATATCACAAAGGGGTTTACAGGGAGGCAATATGGGATTAGAATCACTTCTGTATTACAAAGATAATCTCACTTGTTTTTATGTTTTCATGCATGTTAGGTATTGAACATTATCAAAATGAATATGAGAATGGGCGCACGAGAGAGATATTGCGGAACAATCCACTAGCTAACAAACTTGGCATGGTGGAGGATGGCCTATCTTATTCACCCATCAAGGTGCTTGCTCTAACTTGGCAAAGTTGTATTGGTCGCACATATTTTGCATCTGACCTCTTGCATTACTTCTACTTTGTTACACCATCTTCTTATTTTAAGCATCATATATGAGTATATGCCATACCTATCCATTTTTTGTACCTATTCCATGTGTCGCCATACTATGTTTTTTCAGTCAAATGTTGTTCTTTCATAATAGATGTCCAAAAGGAAGAGGGTGAGTGCAGATCCTCAGGGAGTACAAACTAGGTATTTGGAAAAGGTGGTGATGCCTGTTAAATCAGATAGATCGGCAGCCATAGGAAACACAGGCCCAACTGTACCACACTTTACCCCTACTCCACTCGCCAAACGCCTATTAGAACTGCTGAGAGCCCAACGTCAGGTACTGTCTATGATATCAATTCAAAATTTGAACTCCTAAATTTCTGCATGTTCCTTACCTTCTCTCTTGTATGAAAACTAATTTTAGATGAATCTCCTTGCTCAAAGGATCATAGGATCTCACAACAATACTGGGCATTACATTGCTCTTGTCAGTACCTCTTGCCCTTTGTCAGCATATATACTTACACTCATTGTTGTTTGATTATGTAGCATCACTGTAAATGTTCACTTCTTTATCCCCCCTTTGCTTGAAATTATAAGATCTCTATTTACTCTTAGATAAATGTAGAATTTCTTGACGATCTTCACTGCATGAGACTAGACTTGACTCAAGCTTCATACGAAAGCATTTACTGAACTAAAGCCGTTGAGCCATACACTGTCTTATTTAAAAGAGTCCCCTGTCTCGTGAATGATCGAACTTGGTTCACAATGGTTCTAAAGTTTTGGATTGCTCATGTAAGTACCTGTTGTCATGTACTCCCTCTGTATCAAATTAATATTTGATCAATTGGATATATTTAGAACTTAAAAGTGCTAGATACATCCATTTGAGCGACAAGTAATAATGGACGGTGGTGGCATTACTGTACTTGCATCGCGAGATAGTTGATTGTCTAGCATTACTCTGCATCTTATCTGCCCTGCCCTCCACTTTCTCCAAATTATCATATCTACATTTACTCTTACCAAAATGTTGAATAAAGCCAATGCCACTGCACACGTTGATATCTGCATTCCTCTTGTCAGTACCTTTTGCCTTGTAACGATGTACTTAATTCATTGCTATTTGATTATGTATCATTAGTCTGCACCTGAGCTTCATTATCCTGTGTTTCTTCCAATATTATTTGATCTATATTTACTGTTTGCAAAATGTAGAATAATCGCAATGCTTATAAAGAAGTTTATTTGGGGAATTTATTGAATTATACTTCCATCGACAAGGAGAAGGGATTTGTCTAGCTCGTGTAAACATATAATGTAAGTTCATCCTTCTCAAGCCTTCAAACTTTGTTCTAGCATAGATTTAGATAGGCATCATTTCCTCCACTGTTGTTTACTTTGCTGTTTACATCTGATTGGATGTTTGCAACAACTAACAGTTTTAAATTGTAGTTGTAAAAACATGTTCCTTATGTACAACAGATCCATTTATTTGCTTATATAATTGTGAAACATGTTACGTGTCTCCTCGTTTCTCTTTCAGAGTCATATCTCTTATGCCAGGCAGCACTTTAGGGAAGATAGTGAGCCAAACCATCTTGAAGAGAGCAAGATGACCCCAAGGTCCTGTCTTCATGAAGACAGTGAGTTGAGGCTACTCACCAGCAGCTGTGAGACAACCTCTATGTAGTCACTGCCTCAATTAGTTTGACTTCTTTAGTCTCAACTTAAAGCGGAAAGGCTTGCTTCAGCTCAGCTCCGACTTGAAGTCAAAGATGCAATGAAGATCTCAAAGGACTGCATTGCGCACTATGGTGCTATAAAGCTAGGGATGGAACATCTAAGGTTGACACTGTTGGGTAACGTAGTAATTTCAAAAAAAATCCTACGAACACGCAAGATCATGGTGATGCATAGCAACGAGAGGGGAGAGTGTTGTCCACATACCCTCGTAGACCGAAAGTGGAAGCGTTATCACAACGCAGTTGATGTAGTCGTACGTCTTCACGATCCGACCGATCAAGTACCGAACGCACGGCACCTCCGAGTTCAGCACACGTTCAGCCCGATGACATCCCTCAAACTCCGATCCAGCCGAGTGTTGAGGGAGAGTTTCGTCAGCATGACGGCATGGTGACGATGATGATGTTCTATCGACACAGGGCTTCGCCTAAGCACCGCTACAATATGATCGAGGTGGATTATGGTGGAGGGGGGCACTGCACACGGCTAAGAGATCAAGAGATCAATTGTTGTGTCTATGGGGTGCCCCCTGGCCATGTATATAAAGGAGCAAGGGGAGGAGGCGGCCGGCCAGGAAGAGGCACCCCAAGGGGGAGTCCTACTCCCACTAGGAGTAGGATTCCCCCTATTCCTAGTAGGAGTAGGAGAGGGGGAAGCAAAGGGAGAGGAGGAGAAGGAAAGAGGGGGCCGGCCCCCCTTTCCCTAAACCAATTCGGTTTGGGCCTTGTGGGGGCGCGCCCCACACTCCCTTTGCTTACATCTATCTCCACTAAGGCCCATGTAGGCCCATTAAGCCCCCGGGAAGGTACCGGTAACCCCCGGTACTCCGGTAAAATCCCGATTTCACCCGGAACAATTCCGATATACAAATATAGGCTTCCAATATATCAATCTTTATATCTCGACCATTTCGAGACTCCTCGTCATGTCCGTGATCACATCCGGGACTCCAAACCTTTGGTACATCAAAACTCATAAACTCATAATATAACCGTCATCGAAACGTTAAGCGTGTGGACCCTACGGGTTCGAGAACTATGTAGACATGACCGAGACACGTCTCCGGTCAATAACCAATAGTGGAACCTGGATGCTCATATTGGCTCCTACATATTCTACGAAGATCTTTATCGGTCAAAGTGCATAACAACATACATTCTTCCCTTTGTCATCGGTATGTTACTTGCCCGAGATTCGATCGTCAGTATCTCAATACCTAGTTCGATCTCATTACCGGCAAGTCTCTTTACTCATTTCGTAATACATCATCCCGCAACTAACTCATTAGTTGCAATGCTTGCAAGGCTTAAGTGATGTGCATTACCGAGAGGGCCCAGAGATACCTCTCCGACAACCGGAGTGTCAAATCCTAATCTCGAAATACGCCAACCCAACAAGTACCTTTGGAGACACCTATAGAGCACCTTTATAATCACCGAGTTACGTTGTGAAGTTTGGTAGCACACAAAGTGTTCCTTCGGTAAACGGGAGTTGCATAATCTCATAGTCATAGGAACATGTATAAGTCATGAAGAAAGCAATAGCAACAAACTAAACTATCAAGTGCTAAGCTAACGGAATGGGTCAAGTCAATCACATCATTCTCCTAATGATGTGATCCCGTTAATCAAATGACAACCCATGTAAATGGTTAGGAAACTTAACCATCTTTGATCAACGAGCTAGTCAAGTAGAGGCATCCTAGTGACACTCTGTTTGTCTATGTATTCACACATGTATTATGTTTTGGTTAATACAATTCTAGCATAAACAATAAACATTTGTCATGGTATAAGGAAATAAATAATAACTTTATTATTGCCTCTAGGGCATATTTCCTTCAGTCTCCCACTTGCACTAGAGTAAATAATCTAGATTACATAGTAATGATTCTAACTCTCATGGAGCCTTGGTGCAGATCATGTTTTGCTCGTGGAAGAGGCTTAGTTAACGGGTCTGCAACATTCAGATCTGTATGTATCCTGCAATTTTCTATGTCTCCCACCTGGACTAAATCCCGGATGGAATTGAAGCGTCTCTTGATGTGCTTGGTTCTCTTGTGAAATCTGGATTCCATCGCCAAGGCAATTGCACCAGTATTGTCACAAAAGATTTTCATTGGACCCGATGCACTAGGTATGACACCTAGATCGGATATGAACTCCTTCATCCAGACTCCTTCATTTGCTGCTTCCGAAGCAACTATGTACTCCGCTTCACACGTAGATCCCACCACAACGCTTTGTTTAGAACTGCACCAACTGACAGCTCCACCGTTTAATATAAACACATATCCGGTTTGTGATTTAGAATCGTCCGGATCAGTGTCAAAGCTTGCGTCAACGTAACCATTTACGATGAGCTCTTTGTCACCTCCATAAACAAGAAACATATCCTTAGTCCTTTTCAGGTATTTCAGGATGTTCTTGACCACTGTCCAGTGATCCACTCCTGGATTACTTTGGTACCTCCCTGCTAGACTTATAGCAAGGCACACACCAGGTCTGGTACACAGCATTGCATACATGATAGAGCCTATGGCTGAAGCATAGGGAACATCTTTCATCTTCTCTCTATCTCTGCAGTGGTCGGGCATTGAGTCTTACTCAACTTCACACCTTGTAACACAAGCAAGAACCCTTTCTTTGCTTGATCCATTTTGAACTTTTTCAAAACTTTGTCAAGGTATGTGCTTTGTGAAAGTCCAATTAAGCGTCTTGATCTATCTCTATAAATCTTGATGCCCAATATGTAAGCAACTTCACCGAGGTCTTTCAAAAAAACTCTTATTCAAGTATCCCCTTATGCTATCCAGAAATTCTATATCATTTCCAATCAGCAATATGTCATCCACATATAATATCAGAAATGCTATAGAGCTCCCACTCACTTTCTTGTAAATATAGGTTTCTCCAAAAGTCTGTATAAAACCAAATGCTTTGATCACACTATCAAAGCGTTTATTCCAACTCCGAGAGGCTTGCACCAGTCCATAAATGGATCGCTGGAGCTTGCACACTTTGTTAGCTCCCTTTGGATCAACAAAACCTTCCGGTTGCATCATATACAATTCTTCTTCCAGAAATCCATTCAGGAATGCAGTTTTGACGTCCATTTGCCAAATTTCATAATCATAAAATGCGGCAATTGCTAACATGATTCGGACAGACTTAAGCATCGCTACGGGTGAGAAGGTCTCATCGTAGTCAATCCCTTCACCTTGTCGAAAACCTTTTGCAACAAGTCGAGCTTTATAGACAGTAACATTACCGTCAGCGTCAGTCTTCTTCTTGAAGATCCATTTTTGCTTGTCGATCAACGGGAAAGTCAACCAAAGTCCACACTTTGTTCTCATACATGGATCCCATCTTAGATTTCATGGCCTCAAGCCATTTTGCAAAATCTGGGCTCACCATCGCTTCTTCATAGTTCGTAGGTTCGTCATGGTCTAGTAACATAACTTCCAGAACAGGATTACCGTACCACTTTGGTGCGGATGTTACTCTGGTTGATCTACGAGGTTTAGTAACAACTTGATCTGAAGTTTCATGATCATCATCATTAACTTCCTCACTAATTGGTGTAGGTTTCATAGAAACTGGTTTCTACGATGAACTACTTTCCGATAAGGGAGCAGGTACAGTTACCTCATCAAGTTCTACTTTCCTCCCACTCACTTCTTTTGAGAGAAACTCCTTCTCCAGAAATGTTCAGAATTTAGCAACAAAAATCTTGCCTTCGGATCTGTGATAGAAGGTGTACCCAATAGTCTCCTTTGGGTATCCTATGAAGACACATTTCTCCGATTTGGGTTCAAGCTTACCAGGTTGAAGCTTTTTCACATAAGCATCGCAACCCCAAACTTTAAGAAACGACAACTTTGGTTTCTTGCCAAACCACAGTTCATAAGGCGTTGTCTCAACGGATTTTTATGGTGCCCTATTTAACGTGAATGCGGCCGTCTCTAAAGCATAACCCTAAAACGATAGCGGTAAATCAGTAAGAGACATCATAGATCGCACCATATCTAGTAAAGTACGATTACGACGTTTGGACACACCATTACGCTGTGGTGTTCCGGGTGGCGTGAGTTGCGAAACTATTCCGCATTGTTTCAAATGTAGACCAAACTCATAACTCAAATATTCTCCTCCATGATCAGATCGTAGAAACTTTATTTTCTTGTTACGATGATTTTCAACTTCACTCTGAAATTCTTTGAACTTTTCAAATGTTTCAGACTTATGCTTCATGAAGTAGATATACCCATATCTGCTTAAATCATCAGTGAAGGTGAGAACATAACGATATCTGCCACGAGCCTCAACATTCATCGGACCACATACATCTGTATTGTAACATCATAAAATTCTAAATTTTGGAATGTTATAATAAATAGATAGATTTGATTGATTGTTTGACTGATTGTGTGAAATTGAGTGAAATTCGAAACCTTTTCAAAAGTTAAATGAGAGGGAATAAAAGGACTTTCCCAAACTTTCATTTTGCATTTATGATCTTCATGAATTCAATTTTTCAAATACAAAACCCTAGAGAGAAGATGACATGACTTCTTCCATTTATTTAAATGACAAGGGGTGTTGAAAATATTTGAATTCATTTGGAAAATATTTCCAATTTTGAAACTTTATGCAACTCAATGATTTTCATGAGAGAAGATAAAATGACTTCTTCAAAACATATGAAATATGAGTTGGGAGTTTCTAAGAATCAAATTCAAAGGCCTTTTGAAATTATTTTTCAATTTAGAGTTATTTGACTTTTATTCAAATTATTTTTCTCCAAAATAAAATATATGGAAAATAGGGTAACATGATTCCCTACATCAGAAAATTGCAGAGAAATAAATTTGAATTAATTTTGCTATTTTTAAAATGATTTTACTAGATTTAACTAGAGCAGAAGCACTCTTTGCTTTATTTAAATTTGACTGTATTTTAATTGACTCTAGAAAAATGTTCATGCTGTAGGAAATCTTTTTCTAAAAATTTTGATATATTATATGACTATGTTATGTTTCATTTTTATTTTAGTTTTATTTTATTTCTTGAAAAAATGTTTAAAAAAAACAACTTCTCCGCCGACTGGGCCGGCCCAGCTCCAGTCAGGCCACGGCACAGTCCCCACATGCGCCTCACCGAAACCCATCGGATCCGTCATCCAATCCGTTTCCCATCTCCCTCTCTCTCCGACCCATGGACCCCACCTGTGATCATCGTCTTCTCCACGCCAGGGACAAAGGCCGCCCCTCGCACGCCTTGCCGACCGATTTCTCTTGCGGGATTCGCTCGCTGCCTTGCCCCTCGCCCACGAAACTCCCCTATAAATACTCAGCAACTCCTCCTTGTCCGATTTTCGCGAAAACCTTGATCTCATGTGCCCTAAGGAGTCATTCCGATCTCGCCGGAGTTCGTGAAGATTCACCGAGCTCAGCCGCCTTGCCGCGCCTCCACCCTCCCCTTCCGATCACCTCCGCCACCACCAGCACGTCCGCCTTGCTTCTCCGCACCTCCCCGTGCTCTCAGACGAGACGGAGAACCACCGGATCCACCGCCTCATCACCGTCGTCCACGACCGAAGCTACCTCGTCGGGGCCACGGTTCGCCTAAACTCCACCAGCGCCGCCTCCTGCCCGACCCCGTCATCCAGTGCCACCGACCCCACTCTGGAGCTGCCGCCCCTCGCCTCGCGACCCGCCGCCCCTCCCTGCCTTGCCGGAGTCGTCGCCTGAGCCGGCGACCATGCCCTCTGTAAGCGCTCCAGTCTCCAGATCGTTTTTTTCGAAACGTTTTCTTTATTTAGTGAACGCTCACTGGTTTAGCCTCTGGAGTGAACGAGTTCATAGTTTAGGGTTTAGGAGTGAACATTCGTTGTTTAGAATTTTTCTTTTTCCTTTTAATTTTAGTTCCGGGACCCATCCGTGAATGTTTTCTTTATAGATCAGCCCCTGGTTTTCAAACGACTATAACTTTTTGCTCGTTAGTCGGAATTAGACGAAACTGACGCTCACGTCTTCGTTATGACCCCTCTATCCAGTAATCCAACTCAAACATGATTTTGAAAAGTTTAAAATTTGAATTAGACCAGATTTGTATTTGAACTTCATTTGATCGTAACTTGAGTTTTGTAGCTCCGTTTGAGTTGATTATTTTTGCAAATCGAAGCTCTTGACCTAAACTTTCTGATAAGGCCAAATTCACATAATTTTGGTACTGTTAGAAATTGTTTTATGTTGCAATAGCAATTTACTTGGTTTTGATGTTTTCCGAATCGACTTCTTCGATCTTTCTCGCCTTTTGAGTGATTGCTTATGTGTGGTTACTATTGCTTGATTACGATAGATTGACCGGAGTGTGACGAGTAGAGCTATCAAGATATTTGAGTGCGAATCATCTTCATCAACATTGCAGGCAAGTAACACTTTGATCATATTCCTTTAAATACCCAGTTTTTATGCATTAGTTCCAATCCCCAAACATTGCATGGTTAGGATCTGAATAAATTGTGGACTGGGAAGTAGTTGATGAGGTAGGAACCTATTGCCCTGCATTCAAACCTTGGGAGTTACTATTACGTTATGCTTAGGTTGCCATGCTATGCTCGTAGACGTGGATTGCGTTTTGAGAGTATTCATGATAGATGTGAGATTGTTAATTAATGGTTTACTTAAGGTGGCAACTTAAACACACATCTGGATGGATTGAGGCACCTGGGTATTCCAGGATTGCTTGTCTAGGCACCTGGGTAGACCAGGATTGCCTGTTTTTTTATGGACCGCCACCCAGGCTCAAAGGGATCATGAGATTATTCATACTAGAAAATTTTCGTGTGCAGCCACAAGCTATTATGGGCTCTAGCATAGTTGATTAAGTCGTGCGAACTCTTACAGGGTAGACTAGCAGATGTAGGGGAAAGTAGGTGTAACGGTCTATCCATCGTAAGGTGCTAGCGCTTCTGAAAGACTATGTCTCAGTCATCCGTTTCTCAAACACCATGTAGTGCGAGAAACCAAACGGAGGCGATCGAGTCTTGTGAGGAAAAGTGCGCAAACCTCTGCAGAGTGTATAAACTAATCATGGTTAGCCGTGTCCCCGGTTATGGACAGCTTGAGTATCTAGTACTTGGATTATCATGTGAATCTCATCATGTTACTTTAAATTAAGTTTGTTGGGTTTAATGATGTTACTTAATTAGGATTGAGAATGCTGTCAACCATTCTCAATGTTCAACAACCACCATGATAGTTAAATAAAATTTATTCCTTTGCAGTAGGGAAAAATTGGCTTTTCGCAAAAACCTTATAACCATAGAGCTTTTCCACCAGCCAAATATGCATGTAGTGATAGCCATTGTTAATCATTATCTATGGTGTGAATCTGCCAGTACATTCAATGTACTGACCCTTTGTGGCTGCAACGTCTCATGTTGCAGGACTTCTTACGACGAGTAAGTGATACGTTAGGGTTACGATTTCTACACTCAACTTTGCCGTTGGTGTTCATGGGAATCCAGAACCTTGTTACTTCCGCTATTTTGGATTGAGGTAATAGTATTTAAGTTACTTTACACATGTGATTTACCTCTGTTATAAATCCTCGAGTACTGTGTGTAAGCATACCGATCCAGGGATGACACTTAAGCACAGAGACTTGATCCATTCGGGTCGGGTCACTACAAGATGGTATCAGAGCACATGTTGACTGTAGGACGTGACCCTAGAAACTGGCAAGCCCATAGCAAAGATTTTCTCTACAACTTCTTTTTTCAAAAAGATCTTTTACCTCTTTTCTCTTCTGAGCATATTCAAGTATTCCCTTTAGTGAGACCATATCCCCTTCCCTTTTGACCACCCAAAGAGTTGACTGATGAGACGACTACAAGAAGTGCAAGATATCGGACAACTAAGACCACTTTGGAATGAAGAGTATTTTACCGAGCATTGGAATAAATGGAAACTGCAACGGTTGAAGACTCCAAAGACTAGGAGAATTTGAAGGCCCTGTACAATTTCTAGATTTGTAGGAAGGCACCCCTTATGGAACTTGGCAGACTATGGAAGCTATCAATACCCAAGATCAATGTGTATCGGAGAAAGATCGGAACATGGAGCATTAGAACTCGAAGTTTTGTCAAGGAAAACCCCTAAGGTAGGAGATATCAAACTATGGAGAGATAGCTCATGGCAATGACAAGGGCAAAAACACGGTTATCCATGATGTCATGGCCCGCTTATGCTATTTGTCACCGGGCTGAGTTAAGCAGGCATTTCTTCGGAAGGATTGGATGGTAGAAGGCTGATGGAGCACCTATCAGCAAAAGATGAAGTTTTAAGCTTAGCCGGTGTATCACCAGGATCTGGAGTAGTACATCAAGAATTTTAAGATGGAGCTCCAGGAAGTAGTATTTGATAAGGAAGCGTTTCGTGAAGAACTCAGGACCCAGAAGCTGAAAGTAGCCAAGCTAGAGGAGCAAAGCCTTGAGACATCAAAGATTCGTCAGGAACTGAAGGACAGTAGGATCATGGCTCATGTGGAGGTTGATGAAACTCAGAAGCTTGGAACGCAACTCCAGAAATATTAAAGGACATCACGATAGACTTTGCGACAACAGAAATGATCTGGCAAAAGGATTTGAGAAATACAAGCCTGATCGGAAGAAGCCATTGGAGGCATGAACAAGACTTGAAGAGTTTGACGGTTTTGAAGATTTATTGACCCTTAGAAGACCAAACCCCTGTTTTATACCTACGTTGGACGCGACATTTGTGAGCTGTCATTTGTTTGATGTTTTTCCGACAGCCACAATAAAATCTTCCTTTTCAAAACCTTTGTTTGTATTGTGTGCATCTCTCTCGATCTCTCTCATCTCACCCCATAACCCATGGACCCAATAGATGATGAATGGAGATGAGCTCATATTTTCTGAACCGATGAGTCAATTGGAGACGGATCGATGGATTCAGAACATTGAAGATCACATGGAGAATAACCCTATAGCCGGGAAGGATATGCCCCAGCATGCTCTTCAATGCTTTGAAAGAGGTGCTACTACTTGGTGGAGAATGTACCAAACCATCAATGGATGGCAAGGAATAACCACTTGGAAAGAATTTAAGTTGACTTTGCCAAAGTCTCGGTTTGTGTCCCAGAAGTTGAAGCCTTATGAAAAGGATATGAAGAAACCTTGTGCATGCACGATTTGTGGAGAAATAGGACACACCCATAAAGAACACAAGGATGAATGCCCTAATTGTGAAGGAAGTCACCCAGTTGAAGAATGCCCAGCTAGGCAGATTACTTGTTTCTTGTGTGAAGGGACTACCCACTATCCTACTCAGTGTCACATTTACCCCATGGTACGAAGAACCGTACAGCAGAAGAAAGAAGTAAAGAAAGGAGCCCTTATGGAAATTTTAGAAGAACCCGTGATGAAGGAAGATGTGGAGGACACACCTAAAGAGGACCCGAGTAAACCCTGCACTAAGTCTTGCTATTCATGTGGAGAAGGACACATCTCCCAAAATTGTTTGAATGGAGATCTAGTAGAATTCCCGATGGAGGAAGTAGAGTATGACCCACAAGAAATAGAATCCATGATTGGAACGGAAAAGTCCAGGAAGAGAAGTAGATTGGATACCAGAAGGGACCTGAGTCATATCACCTGTTACAGGTGCAAGGAGTCAGGGCACTACCTCAACAGTTGCCCAAAAAGGAAACCCCGATACTTGTCAGAAGTAATATGTTTTAGTTGTAATGAAGCAGGGCACTTTGCCAGAGAATGCCCCAAGGAGAAGGAGATTTTTGCTAGATAGTTGAGTTTGCAACCAAAGAAATGGAGTAGTAGAAGTGAGAACATTTTCTTTTATATCGAGGTGTTGAGTTGAGATTGTAATCAATTGAGAGTGAATAAAGTTAGCATCGTTGGTACTGATACGGATTTTATGAGTTGTTATCCTATGAAGAAGAATTTTGACCATTTTTGAGGATATGAGAAATATGGTCTATGGAAGATTTGTGCATTTTAAGGGTGGTACTACCCTGTAAGAACCGTTGACCCCTGGAAAAGATAAGGATACTCCACTGAGTGGATTTCGGACAAAATGAATACGAGTTTTGTCTCGATATGTGTGATACCCCAAGAGTATGTGGGATGAAGTTGGATACCGTCAGTTGTTTGGACCAAATGTGATTAAGGAGTCAGAAGAGAATGTTAAGCTGATTCAAGATAGACTGAAGGTATCTCAGTCCAGGCAGAAGAGTTATGCAGACTTAAAAATGCAAGGAGATAGTCTATGAGATTGGAAACAGAGCATGTCTTCGTCCCCTCTACGAGGAGTTAAACGAATTGGAGTTAAGGGAAAGTTAGCCCCGAGATTTGTAGGACCATACCGACTCTTGGAGCGTATGGGAGAAGTGGCCAACAAGTTGGAGTCACCCGAAGGACTGTCAGGAGTTCATGATGTGTTTCACATTTCCCAGTTGAAGAAGTGCCATGCAGAGATGGCCAATATTCCCCTGTAAGGACGCTTGACCCTGGAAAGGATAATGATGTTCCACGAAGTGGAATATGGACTTCATAAGTATAAGTTTTTATCTCGGCATGTGGGATATCCCATGAGGATGAAGAGATAAATTACTATTGGATATAAAGAAGGTATGATGTCAGGAATATGGATCAATGGAAACTCCATGGTGAGTTTGAGTAATCATGTCCTAGTTTGGTGCCAATAGAAGGAAGGAAGACAGTCCAATTGGACGGATTTAAGAATGCTAGGAAGTTGGAAGTTGGAATAATGATCAGTTGCCCGATGATAAGTTCAAGGACTATAAGTGATGAGATGGGCCATAACCCACAGGCCCCAGGACCTGCCAAGAAGCAAGCACACTCTTGCTGAAGGAAAAACCCTGGTAGAAGTTACGATTTTATCGACAGACGATCTTATAGGAGTTTACGAAAACCTGAGAGTTGTGAAGGAACGATAGATGTTTGTTTGGCTTGCAGAATCAATGGATTTATCCGAACCTAGTTCGTCGACAAGAGAAATTCTGCAATGCTTGTGAGGATGACCGAGTGTTAGAATTCGAGATTCACTAAACCATATATAGGGTAACGATTTGGGTGCGGGGTGGATTGATCACCATACCGACTTACTCTTATTATTCGCCTTGCTATATGGGATGGTAAATCTGAGTGACTTACCTATTGTAGAGCGACGACGATGAAAACCTTGTTTAAACCTTAGAATGGTATAGCAATTTTTTCCCTTGTACAAGGCAGCTTTTGCCAGCCGTAGGTTATACGGTGAGGATCAACCAGACCCAGTTCGTGTAGGAGAAACCCTAAATTGTTAACCACCATGAGATATCGATAGTTAATTAATATTGACGCCAGATCCGTCAGCTAAGAAGACCAAATCTCGGAATAACCTTACCAAGAGGAAAGGACAGAAGAATTGAGGAAAAGGTTATGCCACTACCGGAAGAGCTCAGAGAAGGAATTTCCTCGAGGATCGGAGAAGACCGACACTGTCAAGAATAAGGATGGAGTATATGAGTTTTGATGGAACCGTAACCATGCTTTTAAGGGAGGTAGAACCCCAGACCCCTGTGATGATCGATGGATTTTGAGGAGACCCCCAAACCCTAACCTCTTCTTTCTAGCCTCTCCGAATCTCGAGGACGAGACTCATTTTAAGGGTGGTAGGTTTGTAACATCCCAAAATTCTAAATTTTGGAATGTTATAATAAATAGATAGATTTGATTGATTGTTTGATTGATTGTGTGAAATTGAGTGACATTTGAAACCTTTTCGAAAGTTAAATGAGAGGGAATAAAAGGACTTTCCCAAACTTTCATTTTGCATTTATGATCTTCGTGAATTCAAATTCTTTTCAAATACAAAACCGTAGAGAGAAGATGGCATGACTTCTTACATTTATTTAAATGACAAGGGGAGTTGAAAATATTTGAATTTCATTTGGAAAATATTTCCAATTTTTAAACTTTATGCAACTCAATGATTTTCATGAGAGAAGATAAAATGACTTCTTCAAAACATATGAAATATGAGTTGGGAGTTTCGAAGAATCAAATTCAAAGTCCTTTTGAAATTATTTTTCAATTTGGAGTTATTTGACTTTTATTCAAATTATTTTTTCCAAAAATAAAATATATGTAAAATAGGGTAAAATGATTCCCTACATCAGAAAATTGGAGAGAAATAAATTTGAATTAATTTTGGTATTTTTAAAATGATTTTACTGGATTTTACTAGAGCAGAAGCACTCTTTGCTTTATTTATATTTGTGTGTATTTTAATTGACTCTAGAAAAATGTTCATGCTGTAGGAAATCTTTTTCTGAAAATTTTGATATATTATATGACTATGTTATGTTTCATTTTTATTTTGGTTTTATTTTATTTCCTGAAAAAAAATGTTAAAAAAAACAACTTCTCCGCCGCCTGGGCCGGCCCAGCTCCAGCCAGGCCACGGCCCAGTCCCCACACGCGCCTCACCGAAACCCATCAGATCGGTCATCCGATCCGTTTCCCATCTCCCTCTCTCTCTGACCCATGGACCCCACATGTCATCATCGTCTTCTCCATGCCAGGGACAGAGGCCGCCCCTCGCATGCCTCGCCGACCGATTTCTCTCGCGGGATTCGCTCACTGCCTTGCCCCTCGCCCACGAAACTCCCCTATAAATACTCAGCAACTCCTCCTCGTCCGATTTTCGCGAAAACCTTGATCTCCCATGCCCTAAGGAGTCATTCCGATCTCGCCGGAGTTCTTGAAGCTTCACCGAGCTCCGCCGCCTTGCCGCGCCTCCACCCTCCCCTTCCGATCACCTCCGCCACCACCAGCACGTCCGCCTTGTTGCTCCGCACCTCCCCGTGCTCTCGGATGAGATGGAGAACCACCGGAGCCACCGCCTCGTCACCGTCATCCACGACCGAAGCTACCTCGCCGGGGCCACGGTTCGCCTGAACTCCACCAGCGCTGCCTCCTGCCTGACCCCGTCATCCAGTGCCACCTACCCCACTCTGGAGCCGCCGCCCTCGCCTCGCGACCCGCCGCCCCTCCCTGCCTTGCCGAAGTCGTCGCCTGAGCCGGCGACCATGCCCTCTGTAAGCGCTCTAGTCTCCGGATCATTTTTTTCGAAACATTTTCTTTATTTAGTGAACGCTCGCTGGTTTAGCCTCTGGAGCGAACGAGTTCATAGTTTAGGGTTCAGGAGTGAACATTCGTTGTTTAGAATTTTTCTTTTTCCTTTTAATTTCAGTCCCGGGACCCATCCGTGAATGTTTTCTTTACAGATCAGCCCCTGGTTTTCAAACGACTATAACTTTTTGCTCGTTAGTCGGAATTAGACGAAACCGACGCTCACGTCTTCGTTATGATCCCCTCTATCCAGTAATCCAACTCAAACATGTTTTGGAAAATTTTAAAATTTGAATTAGACCAGATTTGTATTTGAACTTCGTTTGATCGTAACTTGAGTTTCGTAGCTCCGTTTGAGTTGATTCTTTTTGCAAATCGAAGCTCTTGACCTAAACTTTCTGATAAGGCCAAATTCACATAATTTTGGTACTGTTATAAATTCTTTTATGTTGCAAGAGCTATTTTCTTGGTTTTGATGTTTTTTGAATCGACTTCTTCGATCTTTCTCGCCTTTTCAGTGATTGCTTATGTGTGGTTACTATTGCTTGATTACGATAGATTGACCGGAGTGTGACGAGTAGAGGTATCAAGATTTTTGAGTAAGAATCATCTTCATCAACATTGCAGGCAAGTAACACTTTGATCATATTCCTTTAAATACCTAGCTTTTATGCATTAGTTCCAATCCCCAAACATTGCATGGTTAGGATCTGAATAAATTGTGGATTGGGAAGTAGTTGATGAGGTAGGAAACTATTGCCCTGCATTCAAACCTTGGGAGTTACTATTACGTTATGCTTAGGTTGCCATGCTATGCTCGTAGACGTGGATTGGGTTTTGAGAGTATTCATGATAGATGTGAGATTGTTAATTAATGGTTTACTTAAGGTGGCAACTTAAACACACATCTGGGTGGATTGAGGCACCTGGGTATTCCAGGATTGCCTGTCTAGGCACCTGGGTAGACCAGGATTGACTGTTTTTTTATGGACCACCACCCAGGCTCAAAGGGATCATGAGATTATTCATATTAGAAACTTCCGTGTGCAGCCACAAGCTATTATGGGCTCTAGCATAGTTGATTAAGTCGTGCGAACTCTTACAGGGTAGACTAGCAGATGTAGGGGAAAGTAGGTGTAATGGTCTATCCATCGTAAGGTGCTAGCGCTTCTGAAAGACTATGTCCCGGTCATCCGTTTCTCAAACACCATGTAGTGCGAGAAACCAAATGGAGGTGATCGAGTCTTGTGGGGAAAAGTGCGCAAACCTCTGCAGAGTGCATAAACTAATCATGGTTAGCCGTGTCCCCGGTTATGGACAGCTTGAGTATCTAGTACTTGGATTATCATGTGAATCTCATCATGTTACTTTAAATTAAGTTTGTTGGGTTTAATGATGTTACTTAATTGGGATTGAGAATGCTGTCAACCATTCTCAATGTTCAACAACCACCATGATAGTTAAATAAAATTTATTCCTTTGCAGTAGGGAAAAATTGGCTTTTCGCAAAAACCTTATAACCATAGAGCTTTTCCACCAGCCAAATATGCATGTAGTGATAGCCATTGTTCATCATTCTCTATGGTGTGAATTTGCAAGTACATTCAATGTACTGACCCTTTGTGGCTGCAACGTCTCATGTTGCAGGACTTCTTACAACGAGTAAGTGATACGTTAGGGTTACGATTTCTACACTCAACTTTGTCGTTGGTGTTGATGGGAATACACAACCTTGTTACTTCCGCTATTTTGGATTGAGGTAATAGTATTTACATTACTTTACACATGTGATTTACCTCTGTTATAAATCCTCGAGTATTGTGTGTGTCAGCATACCAATCCAGGGATGACACTTAAGCACAGAGACTTGATCCATTCGGGTCAGGTCGCTACATGTATGTATGATTTCCAACAAATCTGTTGCTTTCTCCATAGTTCCGGAGAATGGTGTTTTAGTCATATTGCCCACGAGGCACGGTTCACAAGTACCAAGTGATTCATAATCAAGTGGTTCCAAAAGTCCATCAGTATGGAGTTTCTTCATGCGCTTTACACCGATATGAACGGCAGTGCCACAAATAAGTTGCACTATCATTATCAACTCTGCATCTTTTGGGATATGTGTATCACTACTATCAAGATTCATCAAAAATAGACCACTCTTCAAGGGTGCATGACCATAAAAGATATTACTCGTATAAATAGAACAACCATTATTCTCTGATTTAAATGAATAACCGTATGCATCAAACAAGATCCAGATATAATGTTCATGCTCAAAGCTGGCACCAAATAACAATTATTTAGGTCTAATACTAATCCCGAAGGTAGATGTAGCGGTAGCGTGCCGACCGCGATCACATCGACTTTGGAACCATTTCCCACGCGCATCGTCACCTTGTCCTTAGCCAATCTTTGCTTAATCCGTAGCCCCTGTTTCGAGTTGCAAATGTTAGCAACAGAACCAGTATCAAATACCCAGGTGCTACTGCGAGCATTAGTAAGGTACACATCAATAACATGTATATCACATATACCTTTGTTCACTTTGCCATCCTTCTTATCCGCCAAATACTTGGGGCAGTTCCGCTTCCAGTGACCAGTCTGCTTGCAGTAGAATCACTCAGTATCAGGCTTAGGTCCAGAGTTGGGTTTCTTCTCCTGAGCAGCAACTTGTTTGCTGTTCTTCTTGAAGTTCCCCTTCTTCCTCCCTTTGCCCTTTTTCTTGAAACTGGTGGTCTTATTGACCATCAACACTTGATGCTCCTTCTTGATTTCTACCTCCGCAGCCTTTAGCATTGCGAAGAGCTCGGGAATCGTCTTATCCATCCCTTGCATGTTATAGTTCATCACGAAGCTCTTGTAGCTTGGTGGCAGTGATTGAAGAACTCTGTCAATGACACTATCAACTGGAAGATTAACTCCCAGTTGAGTCAAGTGATTATGATACCCAGACATTTTGAGTATATGTTCACTAACAGAACTATTCTCCTCCATCTTGTAGCTATAGAACTTATTGGAGACTTCATATCTCTCAATCCAGGCATTTGCTTGAAATATTAACTTCAACTCCTGGAACATCTCATATGCTCCATGACGTTCAAAATGTCGTTGAATTCCCGGTTCTAAGCCGCAAAGCATGGCACACTGAACTATTGAGTAGTCATCAGCTTTGCTCTGCCAGACGTTCATAACATCTAGTGTTGCTCCTGCAGCAGGCCTGGCACCCAGCGGTGCTTCTAGGACATAATTCTTCTGTGCAGCAATGAGGATAATCCTCAAGTTACGGACCTAGTCCGTGTAATTGCTACCATCATCTTTCAACTTTGCTTTCTCAAGGAACGCATTAAAATTCAACGAAACAACAACACGGGCCATCTATCTACAATCAACATAGACAAGCAAGATACTATCAGGTACTAATTTTATGATAAATTTAAGTTCAATTAATCATATTACCTAAGAACTCCCACTTAGATAGACATCCCTCTAATCCTCAAAGTGATCACGTGATCCAAATCAACTAAACCATGTTCGATCATCATGTGAGATGGAGTAGTTTCAATGGTGAACATCACTATGTTGATCATATCTACTATATGATTCACGCTCGACCTTTCGGTCTCCATGTTCCGAGGCCATATCTGTTATATGCTAGGCTCGTCAAGTTTAACCTGAGTATTCCGCGTGTGCAACTGTTTTGCACCCGTTGTATTTGAACGTAGAGCCAATCACACCCGATCATCACGTGGTGTCTCAGCACGAAGAACTTTCGGAACGGTGCATACTCAGGGAGAACACTTGTACCTTGATAATTTAGTGAGAGATCATCTTATAATGATACCGTCAATCAAAGCAAGATAAGATGCATAAAAGATAAACATCACATGCAATCAATATAAGTGATATGATATGGCCATCATCATATTATGCTTGTGATCTCCATCTCCGAAGCACCGTCATGATCACCATCGTCACCGGCGCGACACCTTGATCTCCATCGTAGCACCGTTGTCGTCTCGCCAACTTATGCTTCTACGACTATCGCTACCACTTAGTGATAAAGTAAAGCATTACAGGGTGATTGCATTGCATACAATAAAGCGACAACCATATGGCTCCTTCCAGTTGCCGATAACTTGGTTACAAAACATGATCATCTCATACAATATAATTTAGCATCATGTCTTAACCATATCACATCACAACATGCCCTGCAAAAACAAGTTAGACGTCCTCTACTTTGTTGTTGCAAGTTTTACGTGGCTGCTACGGGGTTAGCAAGAACCGTTCTTACCTACGCATCAAAACCACAACGATAGTTTGTCAAGTTGATGTTGTTTTAACCTTCGCAAGGACCGGGCGTAGCCACACTCGGTTCAACTAAAGTTGGAGAAACTGACACCCGCCAGCCACCTGTATGCAAAGCACGTCGGTAGAACCAGTCTCGCGTAAGCGTACGCGTAATGTCGGTCCGGGCTGCTTCATCCAACAATACCGCCGAACCAAAGTATGAGATGCTGGTAAGCAGTATGACTTATATCGCCCACAACTCACTTGTGTTCTACTCGTGCACATAACATCAACGCATAAAACCTGGCTCGGATGCCAATGTTGGATAACGTAGTAATTTCAAAAAAATTCCTACGTACATGCAAGATCATGGTGATGCATAGCAACGAGAGGGGAGAGTGTCGTCCACGTACCCTCGTAGACCAAAAGCGGAAGCGTTATCACAACGCGATTGATGTAGTCGTACGTCTTCACGATCCGACCGATCAATTACCGAACGCACGGCACCTCCGAGTTCAGCACGTGTTCAGCCCGATGACGTCCCTCAAACTCCGATCCAGCCGAGTGTTGAGGGAGAGTTTCTTCAGCATGATGACATGGTGACGATGATGATGTTCTACCGACGCAGGGCTTCGCCTAAGCACCGCTATGATATGATCGAGGTGGATTATGGTGGAGGGGGGCACCGCACATGGCTAAGAGATCAAGAGATCAATTGTTGTGTCTATGGGGTGCCCCTGGCCATGTATATAAAGGAGCGAGGGGAGGAGGCGGCCGACCAGGGAGAGGTGCGCCAAGGGGGAGTCCTACTCCCACTAGGAGTAGGATTCCTCCCATTCCTAGTAGGAGTAGGAGAGGGGGAAGGAAAGGGAGAGGAGGAGAAGGAAAGAGGGGGCCGGCCCCCCTTGCCCTAAACCAATTCGGTTTGGGCCTTGGGGGCGCCCCACACTCCCTTTGCTTCCCACTATTTCCACTAAGGCCCATGTAGGCCCGTTAAGCCCCCGGGAAGGTTCCGGTAGCCCCGGTACTCCGGTAAAATCCCGATTTCACCCGGAACAATTCCGATATACAAATATAGGCTTCCAATATATCAATCTTTATGTCTCGACCATTTCGAGACTCCTCTTCATGTCCGTGATCACATCCGGGACTCCGAACAACCTTCGGTACATCAAAACTCATAAACTCATAATATAACTGTCATCGAAACGCTAAGCGTGCGGACCCTACGGGTTCGAGAACTATCTAGACATGAACGAGACACGCCTCCGGTCAATAACCAATAGCGGAACCTGGATGCTCATATTGGCTCCTACATATTCTACGAAGATCTTTATCGGTCAAAGCGCATAACAACATACGTTGTTCCCTTTGTCATCGGTATGTTACTTGCCCGAGATTCGATCGTCGGTATCTCAATACCTAGTTCAATCTCGTTACCGGCAAGTCTCTTTACTTGTTCCGTAATACATCATCCCACAACTAACTCATTAGTTACAATGCTTGCAAGGCTTAAGTGATGTGCATTATTGAGAGGGCCCAGAGATACCTCTCTGACAATCGGAGTGACAAATCCTAATCTCGAAATATGCCAACCCAACAAGTACCTTTGGAGACACTTGTAGAGCACCTTTATAATCACCCAGTTACGTTGTGACGTTTGGTAGCACACAAAGTGTTCCTCCAGTAAACGGGAGTTGCATAATCTCATAGTCATAGGAACATGTATAAGTCATGAAGAAAGCAATAGCAACAAACTAAACGATCAAGTGCTAAGCTAACGGAATGGGTCAAGTCAATCACATCATTCTCCTAATGATGTCATCCCGTTAATAAAATGACAACCCATGTCAATGTTTAGGAAACTTAACCATCTTTGATCAACGAGCTAGTCAAGTAGAGGCATACTAGTGACACTCTGTTTGTCTATGTATTCACACATGTATTATGTTTCCGGTTAATACAATTCTAGCATGAATAATAAACATTTATCATGATATAAGGAAATAAATAATAACTTTATTATTGCCTCTAGGGCATATTTCCTTCATACACAACTAAGGTCTCATCAGCTTGTTCATCTGCTTGCGGAGCCCGTCCTGGCCAGGCCTAGTGCCTTCTGAAGTGCTCTTAGTTTTGTATATATTTTTGTCAGCACGTTTATATGCACTAGTGGCGACCTTTGATGCCCAGTATATGTAATCCGTGGTCACGTTGCGCTTTATTATCACCGGTAGCAAACTTTGATTCCAAGTGGATGTAATATGCTGTAATTTCTTTATTGTATAGTCTAGGTTTATTATTGGTCAGTATGCTATAATTTAGGCAGGAAGGTTCAGTGGATCTCAGTGTTGTCGGTCTTCAGGTCGGCCCGTTACTCATATGGGCCAAAACGTGGGCCTATAATCATCTTGGGCCATTAGAAGGTCCAAACCTGTAGTAGTTTCCCACCTTTAACATGTCGAGTAAAGTTCTGGCCAGCTGGGCCAGAGAATACCATGGGCTTTTAACAGGCTAAAACCTAGATTGGGCTAACATTGAGTTGAAAAATTCACGGGCCAATATAGGCCGAAACTACCTAAGGCCCATGTTTGGCCCAAATAGGACGATCAGTTAACAGGCCAAAATATATCGCGAGCCTGTTTGGCCCAATAAAATTATGGGCTTTAAGCAGGCCGGTATCCACGCGGGCCATAGGCCCAAAATTCTTACGGTCCATTATCATATGGGTTGTAAGCAGGCCGGATTCAACACGGGCTATAATTAGGCCCAACTGTTACATGGGCCATTAACAGGCCAATAGGCTAGTTGGGCTGAAATTTATCCACGAAGACTACGGGTCGTTAAGAGTCCTAAAGTTACTTCGGACAAGAAATAGCCCAGTTTCTGCATGGGCCGTGAGGGAGTCCTGGATTAGGGGGTCTCCAGACAGCCGGACTATATCCTTTGGCCGGACTGTTGGATCATGAAGATACAAGATTGAAGACTTCGTCCCGTGTCTGGATGGGACTCTACTTGGCGTGGAAGGCAAGCTAGGAAATACGGATATGCATATCTCCTCCTTTGTAACCGACCTTGTGTAACCTGTAACACCCCGGATATGACTTTCCCAATATGTATTCCAACTCTTGCCGTTTCCGGCGTTAAGTTATTTTATTTTCTCGGGTTCAGGTTTTGTCTCCGTGTGTTGTTATCGTTGTCATGCATCTCATATCATGTCATCATGTGCATTGCATTTGCATACGTGTTCATCTCATGCATTCGAGCATTTTCCCCGTTGTCCGTTTTGCATTCCGGCGCTTCGTTCTCCTCCGGTGGTCATTTCTACCTTTCTTTCCTGTGTGGGGATTAAACATTTCCAGATTGGACCGAAACTTGCCAAGCGGCCTTGGTTTACTACCAGTAGACCGCCTGTCAAGTTTCGTATCATTTGGACTTCATTTGATACTCCAACGGTCAACCGAGGGACCGAAAAGGCCTCGTGTGTGTTGCAGCCCAACACCCCTCCAATTTGGCCCGAAACCCACCAAAACATGCTCCATCATCTAGAGCGTTCGATCACGATCGCGTGGCCAAAAACTGCACCTCATTTGGACTCTCCTAGCTCCTCCTATGCCTATTTAAAGACCACTCCCCGAAAATTTCAGGCAAACCCTAGATCTCTCTCTCCTCGCGCGCCGGACAATTCCTCCCGCGCCGACGGACATGTCCGGCTAGCCCCGCCACCGCCACGTCTCGCCCGCCGGATGGCCGCGCAGCCGCCCCACTTCCCCGTCCGCCGCCGGCCCGGGAGGCCCAGGAGGGGCCCCCGAGGCCCGAATGCCGCGCCCCGCCGCCCGGCTGTCGACCGCCGCCACCGCCGCGTCTTCCCCGCGCCCGGCCGCCACTCCGCCGCCCGGCGCCGTCTCCGGCGAGCTCCGACGCCCGGTGACCTCAACCACCGCCGCTCCAAGACCGTGACGCCGCACCTTCCTCCGGCGGACGCCGCGCCGCCGCACTTCCCCGCGGCCGGACCCGCCTCCTCCGGCCACCGCCTTGCCTCCCCCCTCCGGCGTCGTCCTCCTCCTCGGCGAAGCTCCGGCGAACAGGTCTCCAGCGAACCTCGTAACCCATGCTGGATCTGGATCTGGTTATTCTCACGGTTGACTTTCTCCCGAAACCCTAGCTCATGTTGCCCTGTTCATCGTGCCATAACTTTGCATCTGTAACTCTGTTTTGCGCATATAGCATATCAGAATGTTTGTCTCAGAGAGCACATCATTTCATTCCATTGCATCATTTTCATTTGAGTTCATCTTGATGCCCGAAATGCTATTAGAAGAGCGCTACTTGAGATAATTGTCAGATCTGCTGCTCCAATTAGCTATTTGTCATTTTTGCCATGATTATTGTGTGCATGATATGCCCATGAGCTCTACATGTGTTTTGTTAAGGGTTTTGCCATCTTTCCCGAGGTGCAACCCATGTATTTTTGTGATGTGTTTGGTGATTAGCACAAGCTTGCCAAGTGAGGTACTTGGTAATTCTGATTTCAGGGACTTAGCAATTCCACTAAGTCCTTGAGTTGTTTATCTCATATTGCCATATGTTCATATTGTTTCCTAGTGATCCGTGCCTCTTTTGAGGATGATCAGTAAGGAGGTTTTGTTAATCTTGTAGTGCTCTATCCATCCATGGCTTTGTTTGCAATTATGGAGCAACATAACTTGAGTCAATTGAGCTCTACTTTTGCTACTTCATGAATCTGGGCAGATTGTCTACTTGTTAGAGATTTTGCCAAGGATGTTGTAGTTGATCCGTGCATGCTATGTTATTGTTCCTGCCATGTCTAGCTTGCATTTTGTGTATTCTTGATGGGTGTATGCTTAGCTTGTCATGACTTGCTCCGTAGTGAGTGCATCGAGCTCGTAAACATGCCTACTTGATACCTGTTTCAGCATGCTCCAGTTTCCACTAAGTCTGAGAACTGATTATGTTTTGCCATGTTCACATGCTTGCAATTGTATTTTCTGATCCCTTTTGGCTCTAGTTTCCGTCATATCGGTGTTATGTTCCCGGATTTTGTGTTCCTTACGCGGTTGGGTTATAATGGGAACCCCTTGATAGTTCGCCTTGATTAAAGCTTTTCCAGTAATGCCAACCTTGGTCTTACCATTTTCCACCTAGCCTCTTTTTCAATTGGGTTTTCCAGAGCCCGAGGGTCATCTTGTTTTAACCCCCCCCCCCCGGGGCCAGTGCTCCTCTGAGTGTTGGTCCAACCGAGCGATGTCCGGGGCTATCAGGGGCAACTCTGGGCTGGCCTACCCGACGTCTGGCTCATCTGAGTGTGCCCTGAGAATGAGATATGTGAAGCTCCTATCGGGATTTGTCGGCACATTCAGGCGGTGTTGCTGGTCTTGTTTTAACCTGTCGAAGTATCTTGAAGAACCGAGATACCGAGCCTGATCGGAACGTCTCGGGAGGAGGTCTATTCCTTCATTGACCGTGAGAGCTTGTCATGGGCTAAGTTGGGACTCCCCTGCAGGGATTTGAACTTTCGAAAGCCGTGCCCGCAGTGGGCAGATGGGAATTTGTTAATGTCCGGTTGTAGATAACTTGAACCTTAACTTAATTAAAATGAATCAACTAAGTGTGTTACCGTGATGGCCTCTTCTCGGCGGAGTCCGGGAAGTGGACACGGTGTTGGAGTAATGCTTGCCGCAGGTTGCCCTCTTTAGTTATGCATTCGCGCTTTGCCTTCTCTTCTCGCTCTCTTTTGCGAACAGGATAGCCACCATATATGCTAGTCGCTTGCTGCAGCTCCACATATTTTACCTTGCCTTACCTATAAGCTTAAATAGTCTTGATCGCGAGGGTGCGAGATTGCTGAGTCCCTGTGGCTCACAGATTACTATTACACCAGATGCAGGGCCTAATGATTCCGCTCCAGGTGACGCGCTTGAGCTCAAGTGGGAGTTCGACGAGGACTCTCAACGATACTATGTTTCTTTCCCTGATGATCAGTAGTGGTGCCCAGTTGGGGGTGATCGGGACCGTGTCGCATGTTGGGTTATCTTTTATTTTGGCGCCGTAGTCGGGCCATGAGTGTTTGGATGATGTAATGTTATTTATGTACTTAATTGACGTGGCGAGTGTAAGCCAACTATGTTATATCCCCTTTTATTATCTATATATTACATGGGATGTTGTGAAGATTGCCTAACTTGCGACATATGCCTTCAATGCGATTATGTCTCTAAGTCATGCCTCGACACGTGGGAGCTATAGTCGCATCGAGGGTATTACAAGTTGGTAATCAGAGCCTTCCCCGACCTTAGGAGCCCCATTGCTTGATCGTTTTTAGCGGCCGAGTTGTGTCTAGAAAAATGTTTTGGGTCATTTAGGAATTATATATCAGAGAGTTTAGGAATTCTTTTTACTTCCCAGTCTCCTCATCGCTCTGGTTAGGCATCCTGACGTAGAGTTTTGACTCTTCTCCTCTCAAATTTCACTTAAAAAAATTTAGGATCACGCGGGTATCTTGGAATCGTTCCAATGGTTTTATGACGAGAACATTGTCTTGGTGCCTCCTGTCAGGGGTTTTGTGGAAGTGTCCCGGGGAGTTGAGCTCTGAGGTGTTGTCGTCATAATTTTAGCGTTGCAGTTCTGGAATACCTGAGTTTAGTACGCCGACATCGAAAATCTCTTTTATGCAGTTCGTTGGTGAGATAACCTCGACGCCACCCAGTACTGGGGCGGGAGTTCGGGAGTATTGCCATAACTTGTATAACAGATGCTTTTCGAAGGTTGAGGTAGATGGTTTCTGAAGTTTTCTCGGTTATGTGTTGAAGGATGGATACAGCTGGATGTAGGATTGGCAAGATTTGGGTGAGATATTATGCTTCCCCTGTATCCCCAACACCTGATTGCATAACCGGAAAGGTTCGGGAGTTTCATAGGTGGGAATTCTTGTAGCTCTAGTTCTTCTTCCACGGATATTTGGTTTGAGATTGGGATTTCTTACCGAGTATTCATTCTTGATCCGTACCTTGTTGATTTATTTCTCTACCTAAATTCTAAGTGGCTTCTCAATTTATGGATATGTGACCATTTCAAGAGGAATGCATTCGTTCATTTTGTTCGGATGTGAAGACTTTATGTTGCAATTTTCATTCCGTTGGATTCAGCTTCATTTTATCTGTCTATGTGCTAACGGTGGTCAACCTCTTCAAGATGGCTCCCGCTAAGAGCACCAGTCAGAATCAGAATCAAGATCCGCCACCACTTCCACCTCCTCCGGAGGCATGGCAAGCTGTGATGGCCGCAACAAATGCAAACACACAGTTGATCATGCAAATTCTCCAAGAGTGCAATCAAGGCAACCAAGGGAACCAAGGCAACAATCAGAATCACTTTGCTACACTCAACCAGTTCCTTGCTAACGGGCCAAAGACTTTCAGCAATTGTGTTGAGGCAACCGATGCTGACGATTGGCTTGTGGATCTGTGCAAGCATTTCGAGTGCAGTAACGTCAGGCCTGAGGACTTTGTCAAGTTTGCTTCCTTCCAACTCAAAGATCAAGCTGCAGAATGGTTCCAGCAGAACAAGGATTCCAGAGGTGGACGTGTTATTACCTGGGATGAATTCCGTCAAGATTTCAGAGCTCATCATATTCCTCAGAGCGTGGTTGAAAGCAAGCGTGAGGAATTCCGCAACCTGAAGCAAGGCTCTTTGTCTGTCTATGACTACAACAAGTTGTTCCAGAAGCTCACCCGCTTTGCCAAGTAGGACATCCCTGATGAGAAGATCATGATATACCAGTTCAGGGGTGGTCTCAGAGAAGAAATTTAGCTAGCTCTTGTTCTCTTTGAGCCCTTGAGGTACGATGAGTTCTACAACATGGCACTGAAGCAAGAGGCCGCTCAACTGAGGTGTGATGCTTCCAAGAAGCGAGTCAGAGATGCTACTCCTTCTTCCTCTACTCAAGTGGCCAAGCAGCAGAAGTATTGGCTTCCTCCTCCTCCGTTCCGTCAGCCGTATCAGAAGAGCAAAGGTGGTAGTGGATCTTCCCCCCCACCCAACCCTGGCTTTCAGAACAAGACTTCGTCTCAAGCTCCAAGATCGAGTGCTCCGTATCACCGTCCGCTTTTAGAGGTCACGTGCAGCAAGTGCCAACAGAAGGGTCACTATGCCAACAAGTGTCTCAATCAGAGGCGTCTTCCTCCTCCTGTGAGATCGGCAAGTACAGCTATCGTCAAGCATAACACCAAGTCCGCCAAGGTCAACTTGATGAATGCAGCACAGGCAGAGGATTCGTCAGGTGTCATTATGGGTAACCTTCCTGTTAACGATATTCCTGCCAAATTTCTTTTTGACAATGGTGCATCGCATTGTTTCATCTCGAGACCATTTGTTTCTAAGCATGAGTTGCCTTTACAAGATTTGCCTAGACAGTTATCTATTGTTTCTCCGGGTAAATTCATGAATGCAAGCGCTATGGCCTCGGATGTTACTATCACGTTGGGCGATTACAAGTTTCTCTCTTCTCCGGTGGTTCTTGGTAACTCGGATATTGATCTTATTCTCGGAATAGATTGGCTTTCTAAGCACAAGGCACATCTTGACTGTGCAGCCAGGCAGATTCAATTGACTCATTCGTCTGAGGATGTAATTGTCTTTGCCGCTCGGGATAATACCATCCGTCTGTTTTCTCTCAATGAGAAGGGTGAACTCGATGCCATCTCGCAAATTCCAGTTGTTTGTGAATATCAAGACCTCTTTCCAGAAGAGCTTCCAGGAATGCCTCCGCACCGGCCAGTTGAATTCGTCATTGATCTTGAGCCTGGCACGGAACCTGTGTGCAAGCGTCCTTACAAGCTCGGACCTGAAGAGTTGAAGGAGCTGAAGAAGCAACTCGATATTCAAGAAAGAATGGGTCTCATCCGGCCTAGTTCTTCTCCGTGGGGTTGTGGTGTTCTTTTTGTGAAGAAGAAGGATGGAACGGACCGACTTTGTGTTGATTACCGTCCACTGAACAAGAAGACCATCAAGAACAAATACCCACTTCCCAACATCAATGAGCTGTTCGAACAACTCAAAGGTGCCCAAGTATTCTCCAAGCTTGATCTCCGTATGGGTTATCATCAGATTCGAATCCGTGAGCAAGATATTCCCAAGACGGCTTTTAGGACAAGCTATGGGTCATACGAATACACTGTCATGTCTTTTGGCCTCGTCAACGCTCCTCGACGTTCTCTCGCATGATGAACTTCATCTTCAACGCCTACACCAATGACTTCGTTTTGGTCTATCTCGACGACATTCTGGTTTTCTCGAAGAACAAGGAAGATCATGCCAAGCACTTGCGTCTGGTACTCGATAAGTTGAGGGAACACAAGTTCTACGCCAAGTTCTCCAAGTGCGAATTTTGGCTCGATGAGGTTCTTTATTTTGGTCATATCATCTCTGCCAAGGGCATTGCCATGAATCCTGAGAAGGTGTCTGCAATTGTGAATTGGGAACCTCCTCAGAACATGAAGCAACTCCGTAGCTTCCTCGGTCTCGCAAGCTATTGTCGAAGATTCGTTGAAAACTTTTCCAAGATCGCGAAGCCTCTCTCAAATCTTCTCCAGAAGCACGTCAAGTACGTTTGGTCTCCGGAGTGTGACATTGCTTTCAACACTTTGAAAGAGAAATTGATCACTGCTCCAGTCCTGACTCCGCCTGATGAATCCAAGCCGTACGAAGTCTTTTGTGATGCCTCTCTCCACGGTCTTGGCGCAGTGTTGATGCAAGAGAAGAAAGTTGTTGCTTATACCTCTCGCCAATTGAAGCCCAATGAGAAGAACTACCCCACTCATGATCTTGAGTTGGTGGCAGTTGTGCATGCTCTTTTGACATGGAGACATCTCTTATTGGGAAGAAAAGTGGACATCTTCACTGACCACAAGAGTCTCAAGTACATATTCACTCAGCCTAATCTCAACCTCGGGCAAACTCGATGGGTCGAAATGATTCAAGAGTATAATCCGAGTATCGAGTATACTCCAGGCAAGGCCAATGTGATTGCTGACGCATTGAGTAGGAAAGCTTATTGCAACAGTATGATTCTCAAGCCTTATCAACCCGAGCTTTGTGAAGCTTTCCGCAAACTTAATCTGCAAGTTGTTCCTCAAGGTTTCCTCGCCAACCTTCAAGTCTCTCCGACCTTGGAAGACCAGATTCACCAAGCCCAGCTTCTTGATGCTATGGTGAAAAAGGTGAAGATTGGGATTGCCAAGAGTCAACCCAAGTACAACTGCTACCGCCTTGATGACAAGGATACTCTCTTCTTCGAGGATCGTATTGTTGTACCCAAAGGTGACCTTCGTAAAGTGATCATGAATGAGGCTCACAATTCTCTCCTCTCCATCCACCCTGGGAGCACGAAGATGTATCAGGACCTTAAGCAAGCTTATTGGTGGACTCGAATGAAGCGCGAGATTGCTCAGTTCGTGAATGAGTGTGATGTCTGCAGAAGAGTGAAGGAAGAACACCAAAGGCCAGCTGGTATCCTCCAACCTCTTGCCATTCCAGAATGGAAGTTTGACCACATTGAAATGGACTTCGTGACTGGGTTTCCAAAGTCCAAGTGTGGCAATGATGCTATATTTGTTGTCATCGACAAACTCACCAAAGTGGCTCACTTTCTGCCTATCAAAGAGTCAATCACTGCAGCTCAATTGGCGGAGCTCTATACCTCTCGAATTGTCTCTCTGCACGGTATTCCACAAGTGATCTCTTCAGACCGTGGCAGCATCTTTACCTCCAAGTTTTGGGATTCTTTTCAGAAGGCCATGGGCACCAACATCCGCTTCAGCACAGCTTTCCATCCTCAAACTAGCGGTCAAGTCAAGCATGTCAACCATATTCTTGAAGATATGCTCAGGGCTTGTGTGATCTCCTTCAGCATGAAGTGGGAGGATTGTCTTCCATATGCTGAATTCTCCTACAACAACAGTTTTCAAGCAAGTTCGGGCAAGGCCCCATTTGAAATTTTGTATGGCAGGAAGTGTCGTACCCCTCTCAACTGGTCTGAAACCGGTGAACGTGAGCTTCTCGGAAATGACTTAATCACAGAGGCAGAGGAAATGTGCAAAGTCATTCGAGATAACCTCAAAGCAGCCCAATCCTGTCAGAAGAGCTACTATGATAGTAAGCACCGTGATTTGGCTTTCGAGATCGGAGATCATGTTTACCTCCGCGTCTCTCCTATGAAAGGTACTCGTCGCTTCGGTATCAAAGGGAAGCTTGCCCCCAGATACGTGGGACCTTTCAAGATTGTCAGCAAGAGAGGCGATCTCGCCTATCAACTCGAGCTTCCTCCAAACTTTGCAAATGTTCATGATCTGTTCCATGTCTCCCAGCTCCAAAAGTGCTTCAAGACTCCTGACCGCACCGTCAAATTTGAGGACATTAAGCTCCAAGAAGATCTCTCCTATCGTGAGCACCCCGTTGCTATTCTTGAAGAGACTGAACGCAAGACTCGCAATAAGTCAATCAAATTCCCCAAAAGTCAAGTGGTCACACCATTCTGACCGTGAAGCTACTTGGGAACGCGAGGATCACCTCCGTTCTGAGTACGCGGCGTTTTTTCAGTCCTAGATCTCGGGACGAGATCCTTTCATAGTGGTGGAGTGTTGTAACACTCCGGATATGACTTTCCCAATATGTATTCCAACTCTTGTCGTTTCCGGCGTTAAGTTATTTTATTTTCTTGGCTTCGGGTCTTTGTCTCCGTGTGTTGTTATCGTTGTCATGCATCTCATATCATGTCATCATGTGCATTGCATTTGCATACGTGTTCATCTCATGCATTCGAGCATTTTCCCCATTGTCCGTTTTGCATTCCGGCGCTTCGTTCTCCTCCGGTGGTCATTTCTACCTTTCTTTCGTGTGTGGGGATTAAACATTTCCGGATTGGACCGAGACTTGCCAAGCGGCCTTGGTTTACTACCGGTAGACCGCCTGTCAAGTTTCATATCATTTGGACTTCGTTTGATACTCCAACGGTCAACCGAGGGACCGAAAAGGCCTCGTGTGTGTTGCAGCCCCACACCCCTCCAATTTGGCCCAAAACCCACCAAAACCTGCTCCATCATCTAGAGCGTTCAATCACGATCGCGCGGCCGAAAACCGCACCTCATTTGGACTCTCCTAGCTCCTCCTATGCCTATTTAAAGACCACTCCCCGAAAATTTCGGGCAAACCCTAGATCTCTCTCTCCTCGCGCGCCGGACAATTCCTCCCGCGCCGACGGACATGTCCGGCTAGCCCCGCCGCCGCCACGTGTCGCCCGCCGGTTGGCTGCGCAGCCGCCCCACTTCCCCGTCCGCCGCCGGCCCGGGAGGCCCAGGAGGGGCCCTCGAGGCCCGAACAACGCGCCCCGCCGCCCGGCTGTCGACCGCCGCCGCTGACGCGTCTTCCCCGCGCCCGGCCGCCCGGCGCCGTCTCCGGCGAGCTTCGACGCCTGGCGACCTCAACCACCGCCGCCCCAACACTGTGACGCCGCACCTCCCTCCGGCGGACGCCGCCCCGCCGCACTTCCCCGCGGCCGGACCTGCCTCCTCCGGCCACCGCCTCGCCTCCCCCCTCCGGCGTCGTCCTCCTCCCCGGCGAAGCTCCGGCGAACAGATCTCCGGCGAACCTCGTAACCCGCGCTGGATCTGGATCTGGTTATTCTCACGGTTGACTTTCTCCCGAAACCCTAGCTCATGTTGCCCTGTTCATCATGCCGTAACTTTGCATCCGTAACTCCGTTTTGCGCATATAGCATATCAAAATGTTCGTCTCAGAGAGCACATCATTTCATTCCATTGCACCATTTTCAGTTGAGTTCATCTTGATGCCCGAAATGCTGTTATAAGGGTGCTACTTGAGATAATTGTCAGATCTGCTGCTCCATTTAGCTATTTGTCATTTTTGCCATGATTATTGTGTGCATGATATACCCATGAGCTCTACATGTGTTTTGTTAAGGGTTTTGCTATATTTCCAGAGGTGCAACCCATGTATTTTTGTGATGTGTGTGGTGACTAGCACAAGCTTGCCAAGTGAGGTACTTGGTAATTCTGATTTCAGGGACTTAGCAATTCCACTAAGTCCTTGAGCTGTTTATCTCATATTGCCATATATTCATATTGTTTCCTAGTGATCCGTGCCTCTTTTGAGGATGATCAGTAAGGAGGTTTTGTTAATCTTGTAGTGCTCTATCCATCCATGTCTTTGTTTGCAATTATGGAGCACCCTAGCTTGAGTCAATCGAGCTCTACTTTTGCTACTTCATGAATCTGGGCAGATTGTCTACTTGTTAGCGATTTTGCCAAGGATGTTGTTGTTGATTCGTGCATGCTATGCTACTGTTCCTGCCATGTCTAGCTTGCATTTTGTGTATTCTTGATGGGTGTATGCTTAGCTTGTCATGACTTGCTCCGTAGTGAGTGCATCGAGCTCGTAAACATGCCTACTTGATACCTGTTTCAGCATGCTCCAGTTTTCACTAAGTCTGAGAACTGATTATGTTTTGCCATGTTCACATGCTTGCAATTGTATTTTCTGATCCCTTTTGGCTCAAGGTCACTAAGGGACTTTTGTTAAGCTCTTTGAGTAGCCCCATGCCATGCTTTACTTTGCCATGTTCAGGTCCTGTAGCATATAGTTTTCATGCTCCGAAGAGTGCTATCTGATCTGAAATTCCAGACAAGTGTTAATTTCACTAAGTCTGAAATCTGTTTGCTAAATGCATTTTTGCCATGCTTGTTTGAACCTGTTAATGGATGATTTGGCCGTAGCTCAGTGCTAGATTTTTGTTAAGAATCATGAATGCGTCCCTTCCATGTATTTTTATGCCATGTTTAAGTGTTGTAGCATATTTATCTCGTTGCATTTAGATGGCTACTTGCTGTAAATTGCAGAACGTGGTCATATTTGAATCGCTTGCCATTTCCAAACCATAACTCCGATTCTGGCGTTCTTTATATCGTTTTCAAGCGATTTCATCTCATATTTCCAGTGCACACTTGGATTTCCAAGTTGTGGCCAGGTTCATTCATTCTCTGTCACATCTTGCATATGCATCCCGCATCGCATCCCGCATAGCATACCATCTTTGCATCATATTGTTTGAGCTTTGCACGTGGTTGATTGTGTTCCGTTTGCTTGTTTGTCTTGTTTGGGTAGAGCCGGGAGACGAGTTCGCTAAAGAGGATCCCGTTGAGTTTGCTTTCGAGGATCCAGTCAACTCTGACAACTTTGCAAGCAAGATGATCATACCCTCGAAATCACTACTATCTTTGCTTTGCTAGATGCTCGCTCTTTTGCTATGCCAATGCTACGATGCCTACCACTTGCTTTCAAGCCTCCCAAATTGCCATGTCAAACCTCTAACCCACCATGTCCTAGCAAACTGTTGATTGGCTATGTTACCGCTTTGCTTAGCCCCTCTTATAGCGTTGCTAGTTGCAGGTGAAGATTGGAGACCGTTCCTTGTTGGAACATTATTTACTTGTTGGGATATCATTATATGGCCATGTTATCTTAATGCATCTATATACTTGGTAAAGGGTGGAAGGCTCGGCCTCTCGCCTAGTGTTTTGTTACACTCTTGCCGCCCTAGTTTCCGTCATATCGGTGTTATGTTCCCGAATTTTGCGTTCCTTACGTGGTTGGGTTATAATGGGAACCCCTTGATAGTTCGCCTTGATTAAAGCTTTTCCAGCAATGCCCAACCTTGGTCTTACCATTTTCCACCTAGCCTCTTTTTCCCTTCGGTTTTCCGGAGCCCGAGGGTCATCTTGTTTTAACCCCCCCCCCCCCCCCCCCCCCCAGTGCTCCTCTGAGTGTTGGTCCAACCGAGCGATGTCCGGGGCTATCAGGGGCAACTCTGGGCTGGCCTACCCGACGTCTGGCTCATCTGAGTGTGCCCTGAGAACGAGATATGTGCAGCTCCTATCGTGATTTGTCGGCACATTCGGGTGGTGTTGCTGGTCTTGTTTTAACCTGTCGAAGTATCTTGAAGAACCGAGATACCGAGCCTGATCGGAATGTCTCGGGAGGAGGTCTATTCCTTCGTTGACCGTGAGAGCTTGTCATGGGCTAAGTTGGGACTCCCCTGCAGGGATTTGAACTTTTGAAAGCCGTGCCCGCGGTTATGGGCAGATGGGAAATTGTTAATGTCCGGTTGTAGATAACTTGAACCTTAACTTAATTAAAATGAATCAACTGAGTGTGTTACCGTGATGGCCTCTTCTCGGCGGAGTCCGGGAAGTGGACACGGTGTTGGAGTAATGCTTGCCGCAGGTTGCCCTATTTAGTTATGCGTTCGCGCTTTGCCTTCTCTTCTCGCTCTCTTTTGCGAACAGGATAGCCACCATATATGCTAGTCGCTTGCTGCAGCTCCACATATTTTACCTTGCCTTACCTATAAGCTTAAATAGTCTTGATCGCGAGGGTGCGAGATTGCTGAGTCCCTGTGGCTCACAGATTACTATTACACCAGATGCAGGGCCTGATGATTCCGCTCCAGGTGACGCGCTTGAGCTCAAGTGGGAGTTCGACAAGGACTCTCAACGATACTATGTTTCTTTCCCTGATGATCAGTAGTGGTGCCCAGTTGGGGGTGATCGGGACCGTGTCGCATGTTGGGTTATCTTTTATTTTGGCGCCATAGTCGGGCTATGAGTGTTTGGATGATGTTATGTTATTTATGTACTTGATTGACGTGGCGAGTGTAAGCCAACTATGTTATCTCCCCTTTTATTATCTATATATTACATGGGATGTTGTGAAGATTGCCTAACTTGCGACATATGCCTTCAATGCGATTATGTCTCTAAGTTGTGCCTCGACACGTGGGAGCTATAGTCGCATCGAGGGTGTTACATAACCATAGCCCCCTCCGGTGTCTATATAAACCGGAGGGTTTTAGTCCGTAGGACAACATACAATCATACCATAGGCTAGCTTCTAGGGTTTAGCCTCTCTGATCTCGTGGTAGATCTACTCTTGTAATACTCATATCATCAAGAACAATCAAGCAGGAAGTAGGGTATTACCTCCATCAAGAGGGCCCGAACCTGGGTAAACATCGTGTCCCCTGCCTCCTGTTACCATCTGCCTTAGACGCACAGTTCGGGACCCCCTACCCGAGATCCGCCGGTTTTGACACCGACATTGGTGCTTTCATTGAGAGTTCCACTGTGTCATCATCATAAGGAGGATGGATCGCCTCGTTGTCAAGGACAACGTCACCTATGGGGGAGCCCTGGCTATAGGCCAAACCCTTCGACTGGGCGGCTTCGTCATGACTGCCCGCTCGGCCGCAGCGCCGACGATGACTTCTGGGGTCATCGAAAATAGCCTCCACGTCGGCTCGAAATTTGCCGAGCAGATGGATCCAATGGAGCTCTCCTCTTTGAACGAGCTCTTGGATCGCATCGCCGCTCTGGGAGTCACTACGGACTACGATCGGATCGGGCTTAAACCCGACCAAAGGGAGATTAACTCTCCGCCGGTCACCCATCAGATAGCGGTGGTGGAGGAGCAATGCGGCGATTCTCCCTCTATCCTGAGGACGAACTATGTCCGGATTCCCGAGCTCTTTGAGCCGGATACTCGCTCACAGGAGGATGCCGCCCTAACCCTGAATCCAGAATCAGGCCGCATACCGAACCCACAGGGCAGCATCTTGGAGCCCGATCTTCTAGATCGGAAACTCCCCTGCCCCGGGATCACAAATTGGGTCAAGGTGTGGACTTAAATCCACCCACCCACCCAGATACAAACAATCTTTCCCATATCAGGCAAGAGCCCCAAGAGACAGTACATCACTATTGGGCCAGATTTCTCCTTGTAATGAACAAGGTCAAGGACTATCACGAGGAAGACGCAATCTCGTTCTTTTCCAACAATTGCACAGATAAGGGAGTCCTCAATGCCATAGGTCGCCGTGACATAGCACACTTTGCTGACTTGGCAGCCATAGTACGGAAATACTGTGCGATGGAAAGTACCTGGAAAACCCAAACGCAATTTTGGGAGAATCCGGCTCTGACAAAACCCTCAGTCCGAACTAAAAGGGTGCACTCTCATAAGTCGCCCGACTCAATTACAAAGAAGCAAAAGCCCACTACAGGGCGTGGAACCGTATTGGAGGGATGGCTTAACGGGCCCTGCAAAATCCATAGTACAGCGGATACCATATCAACACACAGCCTTAGAGCATGTTGGGTACTCCGGCAGGTGGCCAAAAGCGGTGAGGATCTCCTCATCCAAAATACTTCAGAGCACCTTCCCACGGATAACAATACAGTATTGACAGTCTTCGAGACCTTCGCCTCAAACAATATGCGTAAGCGAGCACTCCGTAGCCTTGCCGAAGTCTGCCACGTGGCAGCAATAAATCCATGGAGCGACACGGCTATCACCTTCAATGCCAGTGACGAACCCAAATTCCGAACAGCCCGAGCACCAGCCGCTTTTGTCCTCAGTCCAATCATGGATGGCTTTCGTCTCATTAAAGTGCTCATGGACGACGGCAGCGGACTAAACCTCATTTATGAGGAGACTCTTCAAAAAATGGAAATAGATAACAACCGTATTGAGCAAAGCAGTACGACCTTCCGAGGAATCATCCCTAGTCGGGAGGCACGTTGCGCTGGGAAAATCACACTTGATGTGGTATTCGGCACTCCGGAGAACTACAGGTCCGAAGAGATTACATTCCAAGTGGCCCCGTTCAGTAGAGGATACCACACCCTTCTAGGGCGGGAGGCGTTCACGATTTTTCAAGCCGTACCCCATTACGGGTACATGAAGTTCAAAATGCCCAGACCCAATGGAATCATCACTCTAGCTAGTGATCCGGACATAGCACTCCGCGCCGAGAACAAAACAGCCGCACTAGCACTCGAGGCATTATCCAAAGCCCGCATGGAAGAGGAATTAACCCCGCTGCGCTCCACGGTGGACAGGGACGACGTGATACTAGACAAAAGATCCAAGCCCACCTCCTTTAAACCAGTAGACGAAATAGTCAAATTCCAAGTCCATCCAACGGACCATACAAAAACAGCATCCATTGGGGCACAGTTACACCCCGCTGTAGACGCCGCACTACGGGAGTTTCTACGCGAGAATTGGGATATATTCGCCTGGCATCCTTCAGACATGCCAGGAATCCCACGCAGATTGGCCGATCGTAGCCTTAATATTCTAAAAGGATTCAAGCCGGTCAAGCAGACTCTTCGGCGTTTCTCTGAACCTAAGCGACAAGCAATGGGAGAGGAGCTGGCCAAGCTACTGGAAGCCGGATTCATTAAAGAAATAAGACATCCGGACTGGCTAGCAAACCTGGTGATGGTACCAAAGAAGGACAAATCCTGGCGCCTATGCATCGACTTCAAAGACCTTAATAAGGCTTGCCCAAAGGATCCCTTCCCACTCCCTCGCATCGATCAAATTATCGATGCTACTGCGGGACACGAATCACTGTGCTTCCTCGACACATACTCTGGCTACCACCAGATTAAGATGGTGGAGTCCGATCAAGCCGCAACGACATTTATCACGCCATACGGCCCCTTCTGCTTTAACACAATGCCCTTCGGGCTCAAAAATGCCGGCGCAACATATCAGCGCATGATCCAGACATGTCTGGAAAAGCAGATCGGCAAGACTGTGGAGGCATATGTAGACGATGTGGTCATTAAAACCAGACACGTCGACTCCTTAATAGACAACTTGAGGCTCACATTCGCCAATCTTCGAACATACGACATTAAGCTCAATCCGGAAAAATGTGTTTTCGGCGTTCCCGCCGGAAAGCTCCTGGGCTTCATAGTCTCCATTAGAGGAATTGAAGCAAATATGGCTAAAATCCGAGCTCTGTCGCAGTTGGCTATCCCAACTGACCTCAAGAAAATCCAGAAATTAACTGGATGCATGGCGGCTCTAAGCCGCTTTATCTCCCGATTAGGAGAAAAGGCACTTCCCCTTTATCGCCTTCTTCGGCGCACCAAACACTTCAAGTGGACGGATGCAGCCACGGCCGGACTGTAAGAAATAAAAGCCATCCTGGCCACAAACCCAATCTTGGCCGCGCCAACTGTTGGCGAACCAATGCTATTATATATAGCGGCAACTCATCAAGTTGTAAGCGCAGTGCTCGTCGTCGAACGAGAGATGGACAGACACAAATTCCCACTTCAAAAGCCGGTATATTATGTGTCAACCATCCTCAATCCATGCAAATCACGGTACCCACATTATTAGAAGATAGCATACGCAGTATTCATGGCATCTCAGAAATTACGACACTACTTTCAAGAGTGTTCGATTATGGTGGCCTCCGAAGTACCACTCAATGACATAATTAACAATCGCAATGCCACGGGCCGGATTGCCAAATGGGCTATCGAGCTCCTCCCGTTTGACATAACATATAAACCACGGCGAGCCATTAAGTCGCAAGTCCTAGCCGATTTCGTAGCCGAGTGGACGGAAGCCGAACTACCTAAAGAGTACGGTGCATACTGCAATTGGATCATGCACTTCGACGGCTCCAAAATGCTGGCTGGTCTGGGGGCTGGCGTCATCCTGACGTCCCCCACCGGAGATACAGTGCAATACGTACTCCAAATACTATACACAGACTCCAATAACGCAGCCGAATATGAGGCCCTGTTACACGGTCTCCGGATGGCAGTCTCCATGGGCATCCAACGCCTAGAGGTGCAAGGGGATTCGAACCTCGCAATAGCCCAAAAAAATGGAGACTTCAATGCCAAGGATCCAAAAATGGCGGCATATCGCAACGCCGTCCTCAAAATGTCAGCTCGATTCGAGGGGCTTGAATTCCACCACGTGGCTCGGGAAAACAACCAGGCGGCGGACATCCTCGCCCGCATCGGCGCTAAACGCGACCCTGTCCCACCAAACATCTTCCTGGAAAGACTGTTTAAACCATCTGTGGTATGGGAAGGGGACACCGGCAAGAATAGTCCGGACTCGGCCACAACCCCAGATACCGAACACTCTGACACAATCGGAGGCTCTGCCACCGAAGTAACACCTTCAACCCACGTGATTATGGTCGTCATTGCCCTGTGGACAGAACCATTCCTTGCCTACCTAACTAGGCAGGAACTACCCGAGGACCAAAATGAGGCACACTGCATAGTGCGGCGATCTAAAGCCTACAAGGTCCACGAGGGATATCTTTATAAGAAAAGCACAACCGGAGTCCTTCAAAGGTGCATCTCCGAAGAGGAAGGGCGGAAGCTTTTGGCAGAAATCCATGCCAGACTCGGCGGCCACCACGCCGCAGCCCAGGCCCTTGTAAGCAAGGCCTTCCGTACATGTTTTTATTGGCCGATGGCTTAGGCAGATGCACAGCATCTGGTCCAACATTGTGTTGGTTGCCAGCTTTTTGCAAACCAAAGCCACATGCCATCTACCACCCTCCAAAAAATCCCCATTACTTGGCCCTTTGCAGTCTGGGGGCTTGATATGGTCGGACCCCTCAAAGGGGGAACCCATAAGAAAAAATACTTACTGGTCACGGTGGATAAATTCACCAAATGGATTGAAGCCAAACCTGTCAAAATGGCTGAATCCGGACCGGTGATAGACTTCATATCCGGGGTCGTACATCGTTATGGCGTCCCCCACAGCATCATCACTAACAACGGCACGAATTTCACAGCCGATGAGGTGAAACTTTGGTGCAGCAACATGGGCATCAAGCTCGATTATGCTTATGTCTATCATCCGCAAACTAACGGCCAAGTCAAACGGGAAAATGCTCTTATCATGAGCGGCATTAAACCCAAATTAGTGTGATCCTTAAAGGAATCAGACACGCATTGGGTAGAGGAGCTCGACTCCGTACTATGGGGGCTGCGGACCACGCTGAATCGCCCTACCGGATACACACCGTTTTTATGGTGTACGGCGCTGAGGCAGTGCTGCCTTGCGACATAATTCATGACTCGCCTAGAGTGGGCATGTATGAAGAAAGAGAGGCCGAGCTCGATCAGCAAGACAATTTGGATGCCCTGGAGGAGGAGCGCAACGTGGCAAAAGCCTGTTCTGCATTCTATCAGCAACAGGCTCGAAGGTATCAAAGCAGAGAAGTGCGGGCCAAAACCTACAACGTTGGCGAACTAGTTCTACGCCTGCCGGAGAAGAAAAAGAACAAGCTCAAGCCTAAATGGGAAGGTCCCTTCATTATAGACCAGGTTCTGACCGGTGGAGCGTACCGCCTGCGGGATGCATCGGATAATCGACTCGAGCCAAACCCATGGAACGCAGCCAGACTCCGAAGATTCTACGCCTAGCGCCGGACTCTGTGTTTGTCTCCTTACCTCCATCAATTTTTTGCACATTTGTTTCTTCTCCCTTTCTTTCTCTTCCTTCTTTCAAAGCCTTTTAAGGCTATACTGGTGTCTTGGTTACACAACCTTGACGCGTTAACCGTGTTCAATATACCTGGGGGATTCTTATACAGAAGCTTAATCTAATTACCTTTCCTGGCTTCATGCCCTGCACATGTGTTATTCTTCCGCATGTACCTTTTTCGCCATTATATGCATCGATATGACTTAAGTTTTGGCCAAGCTGGGTTGCTTGGCTCTTGTGTTTATGCCCTATGTTCCCGTTAATTCGGCTAGGGCATAAGGGGAGCACCTCTGCGATTGTTACTGCCGGGTCAGCCGGATGTGTGCCTCAGACTGGGTGAAGCCGAAAGCTAGCGTTCTTAAGGGAATCTTTGGTCGGTGAATAAAAGATGACTTTCATTTAAATTACTACACGCCCCCAGATGTTTTTAGCCTGCGTCTCACAGTTCGGACATGCACATTAGGGCATGCGTACCCAGGGAAAGGAACCCTTACAGAACTATTCTCCCTGGAAGATGTTTCTTACTATCCATGTAATATAACATAACTAGTTGGGTACTTGTCTGTTCAAGCACTTATGACCCCTACGCCTGGTTTCCATGCATACCCCGGTTTTTACATAACCGAGTGGGTATTCGGATACACTCCGGACTATCGGGTCCAGAGGTCGAAGCGAAAAGGTCCGTCATGACAAATGATTTACAATCCGGCTAGGGACATTATACATGTCACTTGAAGTACACAGTCACTAAGACTGGTTAAATTCTTCTTCTATACCATCCAACAGGCTGTCTAGCCTACAATCCTATTGGGAATACTTTGCGGCTAATTCTACTTGATCATACACTAAACTGACAGGGATCTCTTTCCCATCGGGTCCCACAGGTCCGACCTCGGCCATGTGGTTTGGGTCCGCCTTAGTATATCTTGTCTTCACCATAGCCCAGGCTTCCCTTGCACCTTGTCGGCAGGCTGATATCTTCCATAACTGGAGCGCCGCCGCGCTCCCTTGAGCTTCCCCATAAGCTCCCCCATGCCTCCTGGCGGGGACGCGGACGGCCACAAGGCTTGGGCAATACTCTGCATCACCTGCCGAACTTGTTCGTGCAGTCGTGAGAGCTCTTGCAGAAGATCACCCGAGGACCCGGGCATCTCCTCCGCGGGACAACCCGTTAGCATACCTGCAGACATAACATTGTTAGCAGGCTTCTTCGCCGAACTCCTTTAAAAAGTTCAAGCGCTTACTACCGTTTATTCTCCTTCACGGAGTCCACAAGCTGGGCTCGGACATCCTTCAGTTCCACGCCCAGCCGGATATTGGCATCTTGGAGATCATTTTTCTCCTGCCTGACTCGCGTCAGTACACGCTCGCCAGCATTTCGCTGTCGATCATCCCGTGTCGTATCCGCATCCACGGCCTCCGGATTCACTCCGGGGCCACCTACAACATCTATTGTTAGGTGTGCGTATACGCCGCATACTACCTGGTACTGATATTCTTTTTAATAGACAAAAGAGTTACCAGGGGGACCCTCTTTGGACTCCTTCAATGCGGCAACAGCGGCTTCCAGCTGGGCCTTGCACTCGTCCAGCTCTTGAGACAGTTGGGAATTCTTCTCTGTAAGAACCTGCACAAATAATGATCCTTAAATCAGTTGCGTCAACTGTTTCAAGTCTCAGGGGCTACTGATACATATAATCGTCAGATTTACCTACCCGTACATCCCTTACATACTGGTCTGTGGCTCTGGCTAGACCATTCGGAGGTACGCGTCTCCAGAATTGAAGGCATCAAATGCCTCTGGCGAGAAGCAAGCGTCACAGAGTACGGCCCGGCGACACCTATGATTCATGGCGCTCTCCACTTCTCAATTTGTAGCGGACAGTCTATCCGCAACCTCTGTAGGAGGAATATCCGGTGTCCGCCCCATGCCGGCTTCCGCCTCTATGTCCGGCCTTGGGGCCCGACTGGTGGAAGCGTGATCGGCAGCCTCTCCGGACATATTCCGGCGAGCGTTCGGACGTCATTACATTTTAAGAAAGACGACAACCACGAAGCGGGGTTTTTTGTCATATCTCTGCGCCGGCGTCTTCGTCCTGACCGCCTTCCTTTTTGGCCTACCCAGCCTCGGTGCCTCTTGTTGGCGAGTTGCTGCGGGTTCAGCATGGCGTCCCAAAAGCCTTCCCTGTAAAACACCATATGTATATGGTAAGTGAAGTGTCTAAAAGGGGGATCCTAGTTTTTGGAGTTGGGATTTTGGTTTTTCTTACATGCGACGCAGGGAGCAGTCCGGGATAGTCGGTCGTAATGGCCACCATGGCATCATCGCAGCTCAATTGATAGAACTTCCTGTCTATTAGCTCCACGAATATGTCCGGATCTTCTTGAAGTCCGGGACCGAAGGCCTGGTTAGGGTCCTCTAGTTGTGGAGATGGGTTGTTGACCTCCCTTATAGCTTTTCATAGTTCCTGCCGTAGAATGGCAAGGTGAGTACCTATGACACAGAATGCGGGAAGAATGGGAGTAAGGAGATATAACTCACCTAGCTTGGAGGGTTGTACATGGAGAATCCATCCTGTGGCTTGATGCGGATGAACTCCTCTTCCTCTCCCTTGAACAACTCGGATAGAATTTTTGCTAAAGCAGCAGCGGAGTCCGGTCCCTTACGCCCGCAATGGGTTGCATCATCTTCCCCGTTAAAAACACCACAGGGGGTGCCCTCGATATTGAAGTGGCTGCACTCCCCGCATTATGCATATTGACATAACCTCGATTACTGTCAATCCTGATTGAGCCAGTGCCTTAATCCGGTTCATCAGGTAAAGGACCTCTCCGTTGTCTTCCTCCTGGGGGCTCCGTGGGCACCAGCTTCGGCATTTCTTCAGAGGAGCATTGTTGAACTCAGGAAGACCTCGCCGGACAGGGTCCGGAAGGGGGACGTCCTCCATATAAAACCATTCTAAAGGCCAGTCTTCGGACGTCTTCTTTGGAGTACCGGACAGGTATCCGGTTTCGGCGATGCGCCATATTTTGGCTCCGCCCACTTGATAAACTGCCCCTTCTGTGTGCAGGGGACAAGGCAAAATAACCTTTTCCACAGCTCGAAATGAGCCTCGCAGCCGAGGAATAACTCGCAAAGGGCAACGTAGCCAGCGATGTGTGTAAGTGCATCTAGTGCCACCCCTAGTTGGTTTTGGAGTATTGACGACAAACCTAGTTGAGGGACTAATGTGTTTGTGAGAATTGCAGGATAACACAGGTAGAAGTCCCTCATTGATTCGGTTTTCCTACCAGAGATGACCCCTAAAAATGTATGAAGACATTGAAGTTAAAGGTGGTATATGAAGACATTTACATTGAAGACTATGACAAGAGAAGACATCGCATGAAGCCTATGGAGCTCGAAGACTTAGATCTTTCGTAGTTCTTTTTCTTGTTTGTTGAGTCATAGGAACCACCGTACTGTTAAGTGGGGTCCAAGAGAACCATTCAGAATGACTGAAGTGATGCTTAAACAAAACCTATGTCTTTGAGTGAAGACTATGAGAGGGAATCTTGTCCAGAGTCGGACAAGTCAGCTTTGCTTGTAGCCCAAGTAAAGTTGCCGTGTGAGTTTGAAATCTGACCGTTGGAACACGTGTCAGTTCCTTAGTGACCCAGGGTCATTTCGGACAAATCAGGTCGGTTGCCTTGTGGCTATATATAGCCCACCCCCTACAACCATAAACGTTTGGCTGCTCAGAGTTAGTGTACGGCTTCTGTCGTTTGAGAGCAACCCACCTCGAAGCATTTGAGAGAGAATTCCTTGCGAGGATAAAGCCCTAACCACCCAGAGCCAAAGAGAATTAGGCATCACTTAAGTCTTCTTGTCTGTGTGATCTGAAGACTTATTACACTTGAGGACTGTGCATCCTCCAGCCGGTTAGGCGTCGCCTTCTGAGCATCCAAGAGACATTGTGGATCGCCGGTGAATGAAGTCTGTGAAGGTTTGGGAGTCTACCTTGAAGACTTACCAGAGTGATTGGGCGAGGTCTGTGTGACCTTAGCTCAAGGGGAATACGGTGAGGACTGGGTGTCCTGAGCTGTGTGTTCAGGACTAGGTGTCCGGGACTGTGTGTCCTCAGGTTTAAATACCTAGCCGCCCTAACCAGACGTACAGTTGTCATAGCAACTGGAACTGGTCCAACACATCATTGTCTTCAACAAGTCACTGGTTTCATCCTTCCCTTCTCTTTACGTACTGTTACTCCTTGTGAAGACATTGTATGATTGCACTATCTTTTATCTTCACTGAGTGACTGCGTGTTCTGTTTGGCTTCATAATTTCTTCCTACTTGATCCTTACTACATTGCTGCTCTTAGTCATTGTGCTTTCACTCTATTGAATACTTGACTATGGCTTGCCTAGTGTAGTCTACCTTCCGCTGCAGGGTAATAGGTTTATTTCGGTCGTTTGTCTTCATAACTTCCACGTTTTGAAGACTTTCATAAAAATCGCCTATTCACCCCCCTCTAGTCGATATAACGCACTTTCAATGTGTAATATGGAAGAAGGGGTGAAATTATGCAGTTGGAGGCCGTAAAACTCCAGGAGCCGGCGGAGGAACGGATGAATTGGAAATCCGAGTCCCCTTAATAAGTAAGGAACAAGGCACACCCGCTCCCCCGTAGAGGGGCTGGGGAAGCTCTCCGCTTGCTCCCCGCCATTGTAGGTGGCGAGCCCGGATCGGACAGGAACCATATACGCTGTTGGGAGATATCCCTGAGTTTGCAGTTCGACTAATCGACTGTGTGGGACAGAACACCTCTCCCAATCATCGAGCTTAGGGCTACGGGGCGAGAGGAGGAGCTGCGGTGGTCGGCCATGTTGGAGTGGATTTTTCTGAAGCGTGCTCCGATGGATTCTCGCTGTGGGAGGATGGTATGGATTGGATCTAAGAATCCCCATCCCTTTAATAGACAATTTATTTATTTGGCTAGGGGGCGAATGTAAAAACGCCCTGGCTCCTCGTATTCATTCAACGCGTGGAAGATAGCCCTTACTGGGCGCAGAAGCCAAGACGTCCAACATTTATGGGGCCGGACACTACTTGATAGACATTCAAAATTTGGAGAAGAACCCGCCCTGCAATGCCTAAGACAACACTGCACGCCGGATTCATCATCATTGAAGCCTGGTTCAGGGGCTTCTGAGGGAGTCCTGGATTAGGGGGTCTCCGGACAGCCGGACTATATCCTTTGGCCGGACTATTGGATCATGAAGATACAAGATTGAAGACTTCGTCCCGTGTCTGGATGGGACTCTACTTGGCATGGAAGGAAAGCTAGGCAATACGGATATGTATATCTCCTCCTTTGTAACCGACCTTGTGTAACCCTAGCCCCCTTCGGTGTCTATATAAACCGGAGGGTTTTAGTCCGTAGGACAACATACAATCATACCATAGGCTAGCTTCTAGGGTTTAGCCTCTGTGATCTCATGGTAGATCTACTCTTGTAATACTCATATCATCAAGAACAATCAAGCAGGAAGTAGGGTATTACCTCCATCAAGAGGGCCCGAACTAGAGTAAACATCGTGTCCCCTGCCTCCTGTTACCATCCGCCTTAGACGCACAGTTCGGGACCCCCTACCCGAGATCTACCGGTTTTGACACCGACAGACCGTTAAATGGCCTAAAGTTAAATCGGCCCGACAACGTCCTAGATGCACCACGGGCCGCTAACAGGCCGAAACTATTATCGGGCTGAACTGGTAAACGAGCATTTAACAAGCTAAAATACAAACTTGTCCAGGAATGGACCCAGAAGAATAGTGGCTTGTTAACGGGCCTGATCCGATATGGGCCGTAATTTGTCCCAAAACACTGCAGGCTGTGAATGGTCCTAGTATGATATGGGCCTCAATTTGACCCAAAACATAGCAGGTTGTTAACGAGCCAGCCCACTAGTGTCTGAAAAAACATGGTGGGCCTTTAGCTGGGCTGCCCTTTTTACTTGAAATGGGCCACTGTTGGGCTGTGCCACGTGTTGGCATATCCATTAGCTGACACGTGCATTATCTGGCGAATGAGAATTTTACACATGGAAAATCCCCATTGGTCGGGGCTGTTAACGGGTTATCGGACCCAAACCGAAACCCGATAGCTTAACGATGACCCGTTATGGTGGATGCCACATGTCGGTCACCCTTGACGAAAGCACTTCTATGAAGCGTGATTTATCATCATAGAAGTGGACACTTCCGTGATGATAATTTTGGTAATGTCATGGAACACTTCTACGACAGCACGAGTATGACTATCTTGATTCTGTCATAAAATCGTCATGGATGTACATGCATGGCAGAAAACGTGACCTACTGTGACAAACACGTATCATCACGGAAGTGTATTTTTTGTAGTGTTTCAAAATAATTTCCTTTTTGTGTGCTCGTACCGCTCAAGAAATGGTAGGGGGTGGCTGATATTTTTCCATGCTAGATGTGTTATTCTCAACATGAGTGTTTATTCACTTTTCATTGCACCAGAGTACAACAAAGGTAATAGGGATGCCCAGTCCCGAAATGAAAAATGAATTTACTTTATGTTGTCAAATAATAAATTCCTTGGAAAGTGTTGGTATGGACGGTACCCGTGGATACGGCTAGCCGTGAAATGTGAAAGAATGGTGGACAAGGAATAAACTTTATTTTCTGTTTGGGAACCTCCTATGATATATCTAGCATGGAAAGTATTGGGAACTACTCGATCGTTTCGTTGACAGGAAAAGCAAGCCACCCAAAATGTTTTTATCTCTCTTTTTCGCTTTGAGCTCTGGCACCTCTATAAATCCCTACTTCCCTCTGCGAAGGGCCTATCTATTTTTATTTGAGTCTCCATCTTCTCTTATAAAGCACCAACTAAGGGGCACTATGATCGTACTTGAGCATTGGATGTAGCTAATACGCGAGTGTGTTTCATGAATGGATCAATGATTGAGCAAGATGGGCTAGGGATAACTTTCTTTAGTGTTGATATTTTGAAAGACATGGTGGCTTATTGATATGCTTGAGTATTGAAATCTTCATGTCAAAACTAGACTATTGCTTTGAACCAAATAAAAGTCCAAATGTCCATACTACAAAAGAAAAGAATATGTGATGAGTATGATAGGCAGCTTTCCACAACAAATATTCCATTTTAAATTGCTACTTTATCATGATAAGTTTTATGAGAAAGAGTTGTTGTTATGATGCTAGGAAAAGTGATTGAAATTATCATTGATCAAACATGTGCACTTTGCTAGCATTCGCACTTCATAAATTATTTCTCTTATCATTTACCTACTCGAGTACAAGTAGGAATTAAGCTTGGGGATGCTGATACATCTCCAACATATCTATAATTTATGAAGTATTCATGCTATGTTTACAACAATTTTATATGGTCGTGGTATTATTTGCATGGAACAAACCCGGACTGAGACTGATTTCAGCAGAACTACCGTGGTGTTTATTTTGTGCAAAAATGAAAGTTCTCCAAATGAGCTAAATCTTTTTGACGATTTTTTGGAAAAAAAGAGACCCCCGAAGCTTCATGGAAGGACCAGAAGGTGAAGGAGTAGGGCACAAGACACCAGGGTGCGCCTCAGCCCTTGTTCGTGCCTCGGTGGGTTGTGCTCACCTCGAGGTCCATCTTCACATGAAACTGACGCCAAAAAATCCTATAAATGAGAAACCATCATAAATAACCCTAGATCAAAAGTTCCACCGTCGAAGCCTCTGTAGCCATGAAAAACCAATCTAGGCCCCATTCCGGCACTCTGCCGGAGGGGGAAATCATCATCGGTGTCCATCTTCATCATCTCGGTGGCCACCATGACGAGGAGGGAGTAGTCCACCCTCGGGGCTGTGGGTTTGTACCAGTAGCTATGTGTTTATTCTCTCTCTCTCTCGTGTTCTTGAGATGTCACAATCTTGATTTATTGCGGTCTTTGTTAATATAGTCGGATCATATGGTGTTTTCCCCTCTCTATCTTGTTGTGATTTGAGTTTTCCCTTTGAGATTTTGTTTTATCGAATTGAATACTTTTATGGATTTGAGAGCACTTGATATATGTCTCGCATATGAGTACCCGTGGTGACAATGGGGTATTATATTGATTCACTTGATATGTGTTTTGGCACTATACTCGTGGATTCCCAAGGTGACATTGGGGTAATCTATTCATAGGGGTTGATGCACGTTCTTGTCTTTGTTTCTCCGGTAAAAATCTTGGGGCACTCTTTGAGGTTCTTTGTGTTGGATTGAGTATTATGAATCTGAAATTGTTTGATGCATGTCGCATAATCAACTCACGGATACTCATGGTGTCATTGGAGTATCTAGGTGACATTAGAGTTGGTAGATGTGTATCATATGGTGTTATTTTAGTACGAACTCTTGGTTAGATTGATCGTAAAGAATAGCTTGGTGTTATTTTAGTACGAACTCTAGGATAGATTGATCAGAAAGAACAGCTTTGAGGTGGTTTCGTACCCTACAAACAATTTCTTCTTATGTTCTCCACTAGATAAGAACTTTGGAGTGATTCTTCATCGCACATTGAGGGATGGTTATATGATCCAACTATATTAGCATTTTTGAGAGATTGCACTATCAAAAGTACGGACCCTAGGCCTCATTTTCAAGCATTGCAATACCGTTTGTGCTCACTTTTGTTACTTGCTACCTTGCTGTTTTTTATTGTTCATATTACAAAAATCAATATATATTATCATTACAACGCTTTTATTATCATCTCTTCGCCGAAATAGTGCACCTATACAAATTACCATTGTATTTGGTGTGTTGGGGACACAAGAGACTTTTTATTATTTGGTTGCTCGGTTGTTTGAGAGAGACCATCTTCATCCTACGCCTCCCATGAATTGATAAACCTTAGGTCATCCACTTGAGAGAAATTTGCTACTGTCCTACAAAACTCTGCGCTTGGAGGCCCAACACGAGTCGACAAGAACAAGTTGTGTAGTGGACATCAGTAATCTAGTAACATGAAATTTTCTACAAACATATTTTCCTCTCTCATAATAATTATATTTAAAATCATAATCAAATTCAACAATATAGCTATCATAGAAATTTTTCTCTCCATGATCCACATGCATGCAAAGTTGACACTCTTTCAAAATAGTGGGATTATCATCAAATAATGTCATGACCTCTCTGAACCCACTTTTATCAAATATTTCATAAGATTGAACACTCTCCAAATTTGTGGATTTATTTTTACCTAAAGTTGACACTCTTCCAATCACACTTTCAATATTATCGCAAACATATTCTTTATGAGGGTTAAATAAATTTTCAAGATCATAAAAATCATCACTCCAATCATGAGCGTTGCAACAAGTAGTGGACATAGAAAAATAAGCATCCCCAAGTTTGGGGTTTTGCATAGTGTTAGCACAATTAAATTAATAGAATTTATAATAATGTCATTGAAATCATGTTTTTCATTCAAGGAGGTATCATGAATCACTTTATAAATTCCTTCGCTTAACAATTCATCACAATTTTCAGATCCATGAATCTCAAGCAAAACTTCATAAAGATAATCTAGTATACTCAAATCACTAGCAATTGGTTCATCATAATATGTACTTTTAAAAAGATTAGCAAGTGTATGAGGATCCATATCAAGAGATTTTTAGCAAGCGAAGATGCAAGCAAATAGTAGGCACATGGCAACACAAGCAAACATGAATCTAACGAGAAAAAGGCAAATGGGAAAAGAGGGCGAATAAAACAACAAATTTTTCTGAAGTGGGGGAGTGGAAAACGAGAGGCAAATGGCAAATAATGTAAATTGCAAGGAGATGAGATTTGTGATTAGGAACTTGGTAGATGTTGATGATGTCTCCCCGATAACGGCGCCATAAATTCCTTTTGATGTTTGCTTGAACTACATCGGTATTTCCCCAAAAAGGAAGGGACGATGCAGCACAGAAACGGTAGGTATTTCCCTCGGTGATGAGACCAAAGTTATCGAACCAGTAGGAGAAGCACGCAACACTACATGAATGGCACTTGCACACACATACCAAATACTCACAACCCGACGTATTAAAGGGGTTGTCAACCAGAAATTGGCAAGTGGACGTGAGAAAGTTGTAATAAATTGATAGATAGATAGATCGCCAAATAAAATAAAGTGCATCAAGGTATTTTTGTATTTTTGTTTTAATAGGTCTAAAAATAAAAGAAAATAAAAATAGATCGTGAAGGCAAATATAATAAAGAAGAGACCCAGGGCCATAGGTTTCACTAGTGCCTTCTCTCTAGAAAAACAGCAAATGGTGGGTAAACGAATTACTGTTGGTCAATTGTTAGAACTTCAAATAATCATGACGATATCCGGGCAATGATCATTATATAGGCATCACTATTGAGAAATGTAGTATTTCAAAAAAATTCCTACTATCACACAAGATCTATGTAGGAGAAGCATATCAACGAGCAGGGAGAGTGTGTCCATGTGCCCTTGTAGACCGAAAGCGGAAGCGTTTAGTAACGTGGTTGATGTAGTCGAATGTCTTCACGATCCAACCGATCCTAGCAACGAACGTACGGCACCTCCGTGTTTAGCACACGTTCAGCTCGATGACGCCCCTCGATCTCTTGATCAGGTTGAGGACAAGGGAGAGTTCCGTCGGCACGACGGTGTGGCGACGGTGATGATGAAGTTACCGACGCAGGGCTTCGCCAAAGCACTACGACGATATGACCGAGGTGTGTAACTATTGAGGAGGGCACCGCACTCAGCTAACAGAAGACTTGGTGTGTCTTTGGGGTGCCCCACTCCCACGTATATAAAGGGGGAGGAGAGGTGACCGGCCCAAGGGGGGCGCGCGCCATGGTAATTAAGATTCCCAATCCTAGTTGGAGTCCCCTTCCTTTCCAAGAGAGGGAGAGAGAGGGAAGGAGGAGAAGGGATAAGGAAAGAGGGGGCGCCGCCCCCTCCCTAGTCCAATTCGGACTGACCATGGGGGGGCGCGGCCTCCCTTGTTGCCCTTGTATCCTTTCCACTAAGGCCCATGAAGGCCCATGAACTTCCTAGGGGGTAACCCCCAGTACTCCAAAACTTATCAGAAACGACCCGAACCATTCTAGTGTCCGAATGTAACCTTCCAATATATGAATATTTACCTCTTGACCACTTTGAGAATCCTCGTCATGTCCGTGATCTCATCCGGGACTCCAAACAATCTTCGGTCATCAAATCACATAACTCATAATATAAATCATCATCGAACGTTAAGCATGCGAACCCTACGGGTTCGAGAACTATGTAGACATGACCGAGACACATCTCCGGTCAATAACCAATAGCAGAACTTGGATGCTCATATTGGCTCCTACATATTCTACGACAATCTTTATCGGTCAAAATTGCATAACAACATACGTTGTTCCCTTTGTCATCGGTATGTTACTTGCCCGAGATTCGATCGTCCGTATCATCATACCTAGTTCAATCTTGTTACCGGCAAGACTCTTTACTCGTTCTGTAAAGCATCATCTCGTGGCTAACTCATTAGACACATTGCTTGCAAGGCTCATAGTGATGTGCATTACCGAGAGGGCCCAGACATACCTCTCCGATACACGGAGTGACAAATCCTAATCTAGATGTATGCCAACTCAACAAACACCATCAGAGAAACCTATAGAGCAACTTTATAATCACCCAGTTACGTTGTGACATTTGATAGCACACAAGGTGTCCCTCCGGTATTCAGGAGTTGCATAATCTCATAGTCAGAGGAACATGTATAAGTCATCAAGAAAGCAATAGCAATGAAACTAAACGATCATTATGCTAAGCTAATGAATGGGTCTTGTCCATCACATCATTCTCTAATGATGTGATCCCGTTAATCAAATGACAACACATGTCTATGGCTCGGAAACATAACCATCTTTGATTAACGAGCTAGTCAAGTAGAGGCATACTAGGGACACTCTATTTGTCTATGTATTCACACATGTACTAAGTTTCCGGCTAATACAATTCTAGCATGAATAATAAATATTTATCATGATATAAGGAAATATAAATAACAACTTTATTATTGCCTCTAGGGCATATTTCCTTCAATCACGTCCAAGATTAGTAGACTGACTCCTACCTGCATCTACTACTATTACTCCACAAATCGACCGCTATCTAGCATGCATCTGGTGTATTAAGTTCATGGAGAAATGGAGTAATGCAATAAGAACAATGACATGATGTAGACAAGATCTATTTATGTATTAATAGACCCCATCTTGTTATCCTTAATGGAAACGATACATATGTGTCGGTTCCCCTTCTGTCACTGGGACCAAACACTGTAAGATCAAACCCATCACAAAGCACCTCTTCCCATTGCAAGATAAATAGATCAAGTTGGCCAAACAAAACCCAAATATCGGAGAAGAAATACGAGTCTATAAGCAATCATGCATATAAGAGATCAAAGAAGACTCAAATAACTTTCCTGGATAAAAAGATAGATCTGATCATAAACTCAAAGTTCATCGGATCCCAACAAACACACCGCAAAAAAGAGTTAAATCACATGGATCTCCAAGAGACCATTGTATTGAGAATCAAAAGAGAGAGAGGAAGCCATCTAGCTACTAACTACGGACCCGTAGGTCTACAAAGAAATACTCACGCATCATCAGAGAGGCACCAATGGACATGATGAACCCCTCTGTGATGGTGTCTAGATTGGATCTGGTGGTTCTGGAACTTACGGTGGCTGGAATTGATTTTTGTCGACTCCCCTAGGGTTTCTAGAATATTGGGGTATTTATAAAGCAAAGAGGCGGCTCGGGAGGCCACCGAGGTGGGCACCACCCACCAGGGCGTGTCTGGACCTCCAGGCGCGCCCTGGTGTCTTGTGATCACCTCAGGCTCCCTCTTCGGTACTTCTTTGGCCCACTGGATGTCTTCTGGTCCAAGAAAATCCACAAAAAGTTTCGCTGCGTTTGGACTTCGTTTGGTATTGATTTCCTTCGATGTAAAAAACATGCAAAAAATATCAACTAGCACTTGGCACTATGTCAATAGGTTAGTACCAAAAAGTGATATAATAATGACTATAAAATAATCATAAAACATCCAAGAATGATAATATAACAGCATGGAACAATAAAAAATTATAGATACGTTGGATACATATCAATTACTTACCATAATATTAACATATGATCTTTTTCATTTATTTCCTTTCTTTTTATTGAAACATGAAAGTAAAGAAAGCAAAATTCAAACTAAACTTTATTATATTTCTCGCACACGATTACAAAGACAGATCACTAAGCAAACTCTCGAAGAGAAAGGATCGAACTAAACTTGTATTCATCTAAAGCAAAAGATAACTATGGATCGAACTAAGATAAGTAAAGGCAAATGATAGTGAAGGTGATACGATACCGAGGGACCTCCCCCAAGCTTGGCAGAAGCCAAGGGGAGTGCCCTTACCCGATACTCAATTTTCTTTTGGTGATCAAGAAGGAGGTGGTGGTGATGAAGTGGAGGGTTTGTCCTTCTTTTCCTCCAACTTACGACGGAGGATAGAGTTGTCTATCCTGAACTCATCATTCTCCGTCTCGAGCTTTATTATCCTCCTGCATAACACCTCCATGCTTTCATTCTTGAAATGAGGAGGAACTGATTCATCTTCATCTTCCTCATCGGTGTACCATATATAGGGATAGGTTTCCTTGAAGATATTCTTATCCATAGGGCGATAAGTAACTAGAAAATCCTCCTCCGAACTTTGAGACGACATATTTCAGATTTGGCAGAAAGCGGCAAGGAAAAGAAAACAGAGGATTTCTCCGCGATACGGTGGTCAATAGGTTCGGGGGTATATAAAGATTTTTTATCTACGGAAACAAGCAAACGGAAGAAAAACAGAGTCCGGAAGGTACCCGAGATGGGCACAACCCACCTGGGCGCACCTGGGGGGCAGGCGCGCCCTGGTGTCTTGTGCCCACCAGGGTCACCTTCCTAGTAGTTTCTTATTTTCCTAATTTTTTAAATATTCCAAAACTGACAAAAAATATTTTTGCGGATTTTTCGCAGTCCGTTTACTTACCGTATCACGTACCTCCTCGTTTTCATGATTCTGGAGTATTCCGGAAGGTTTGTTTTATGTGTTCTTCCGGTGTCACAGTTTGAATAATATTGCTTTCAACATTAATGGGCGTACCTGGGATATAGTGTTTTATTCGTTGCCCATTAATAACCTTCGGGTTAGTACCTTTGACATTATTTATTTTGACGGCTCCAAATCGATAAACCTCCTCGATAACATAGGGTCCTTCCCATTTGGAGAGGAGTTTCTTGCAAAGAATCTGAAATGAGAGTTGTACAAAATAACATATTCTATGGTTGACATCATACTTGGCAAGCATTTTATGGAAAGCACCATGAATAAAGTGTGACCCACCATCAGTCATTAAATATCTAGGGACTCCAAAACGTGGGAAAATAACTTCCTTAAGCATTTTAATAGAGGTGTGATAACCCACAAGTATAGGGGATCACAATAGTTTTCGAGGGTAGAGTATTCAACCCAAATTTATTGATTCGACACAACGGGAGCCAAAGAATATTCTCAAGTATTAGCAGCTGAGTTGTCAATTCAACCACACCTGGAAACTTAATATCTGCAGCAAAGTGTTTAGTAGCAAGGTAATATGATAGTAGTGGTAACGGTAGCAAAAGGTAATAGTAGTAAAAGTAATGTTTTTGGTATTTTGTAGTGATGATAGCAATAGCAAAGGAAAAGTAAATAAGCGAAGAACAATATATGGAAAGCTCGTAGGCAATGGATCGGTGATGGAGAATTATGCCGGATGTGGTTCATCATGTAACAGTCATAACCTAGGGTGACACAGAACTAGCTCCAGTTCATTGATATAATGTAGGCATGTATTCCGAATATAGTCATACATGCTTATGGAAAAGAACTTGCATGACATCTTTTGTCCTACCCTCCCGTGGCACCGGGGTCCTTACGGAAACTAAGGGATATTAAGGCCTCCTTTTAATAGAGAACCGGAACAAAGCATTAACACATAGTGAATACATGAACTCCTCAAACTACGGTCATCACCGATAAGTATCCCGATTATTGTCACTTTGGGGTTAACGGATCATAACACATAATAGGTGACTATAGACTTGCAAGATAGGATCAAGAACACTCATATATTGATGAAAACATAATAGGTTCAGATCTGAAATCATGGCACTCGGGCCCTAGTGACAAGCATTAAGCATAGCAAAGTCATAGAACATCAATCTCAGCACATAGTGGACACTAGGGATCAAACCCTAACAATACTACCTTGATTACATGATATATCCCATCCAACCCATCACCGTCCAGCAAGCCTACGATGGAATTACTCACGCACGGCGGTGAGCATCATGAAATTGGTGATGGAGGATGGTTGATGATGACGATGGCGACGGATTCCCCTCTCTGGAGCCCCGAACGGACTCCAGATCAGCCCTCCCAAGAGGTTTTAGGGCTTGGCGGCGGCTCCGTATCGTAAAACGCGATGATTTCTTCTCTCTGATTCTTTCTCCCCGAAACACAATATATAGAGTTGGAGTTGGAGTTGGAGTCGGAGAGGCAATAGGGGACCCACGAGGTAGGGGGGCGCGCCCTAGGGGGGCAGGCGCCACCCCCCCTCGTGGACAGGTGGTGGGCCCCTGGCCTTCATCTTTGGCAGGTATTTTTTATATTTTCCAAAAAGTGGCTCCGTGAAGTTTCAGGTCATTCTGAGAACGTTTGTTTCTGCACATAAATTACACCATGGTAATTCTGCTGAAAACAACGTCAGTCCGGGTTAGTTCCATTCAAATCATGCAAGTTAGAGTCCAAAACAAGGGCAAAAGTGTTTGGAAAAGTAGATACGATGGAGACGTATCAACTCCCCCAAGATTAAACCTTTGCTTGTCCTCAAGCAATTCAGTTGATAAACTGAAAGTGATAAGGAAAAACTTTTACAAACTCTGTTTGCTCTTGTTGTTGTAAATATGTAAAGCCAGCATTCAAGTTTTCAGCAAAGATTATACTAACCACATTCGCAATAACGCATAGGTCTCAAGTTTACTCATATCAATAGCATAATCAACTAGCGAGCCATAATAATAAATCTCGGATGGCAACACTTTCTTAAAACAATCATAATATGATATAATAAGATGGTATCTCGCTAGCCCTTTTTGAGACCGCAAAACATAAATGTAGAGCACCTTTAAAGACCAAGGACTGATCAGACATTGTAATTCATGGTAAAAGAGATCTGGTCAAGTCATACTCAATGTAAACTAACAATAATGAATGCAAATGATAGCGGTGCTCTCCAACTGGTGCTTTTTAATAAGAGGATGATGACTCAGCATAAAAGTAAATAGATAGGCCATTCGCAGAGGGAAGCAGGGATTTGTAGAGGTGCCAGAGCTCGGTTTTGAAATAGAGGTGAATAAAATTTTGAGCGATATACTTTCATTGTCAACATAACAACCAAGAGATGGCGATATCTTCCATGATACACACATTATACGCGGTTCCCAAACAGAATGGTAAAGTTTATACTCCCCCTTCCACCAACAAGCATCAATCCATGGCTTGCTCGAAACAATGAGTGCCTCCAACTAACAAGAGTCCCAGGGGGAGTTTTGTTTGCAATTATTTTGATTTAGTTTGCATAAAGCATGGGACTGGGCATCCCGGTGACCAGCCATTTATCTCGTGAGTGAGGAGCGGAGTCCACTCCTCTTGAGAATAACCCGCCTAATATGGAAGATACAGACAGCCCTAGTTGATACATGAGCTATTCGAGCATACAAAACAGGATATTTATTTGAAGGTTTAGAGTTTGGCACATACAAATTTACTTGGAACGGCAGGTAGATACCATATATAGGTAGGTATAGTGGACTCATGTGGAATAACTTTGGCGTTTATGGAATTGGATGCACAAGCAGTATTCCCGCTTAGTATAGGTCGAGGCTAGCAAAAGACTGGGAAGCGACCAGCTAGAGAGCGACAACAGTCATGAACATGCATTAAAATTAATCAACACAGAATGCAAGCATGAGTAGGATATAATCCACCATGAACATAAATATCGTGAAGGCTATGTTGATTTTGTTTCAACTTCATGCGTGAACATGCGCCAAGTCAAGTCACTTAAATCATTCAGAGGAGGATACCACCCTATCATACCACATCATAACTATCTCAATAGCATGTTGGCACGCAAGGTAAACCATTATAACTCATAGCTAATCATGCATGGCATAAGAAACTATGATCTCTAGTTGTCATTGCAAACATGTTTATTCATAATAGGCTGAATCAGGAACGATGAACTAATCATATTTACAAAAACAAAAGAGGTCGAGTTCATACCATCTTTTCTCATCTCAGCCAGTTCATCATATAACATCATAATTGCCTTTCACTTGCACGATTGAATGATGTGAATAATAATAATAGTGCACGTGCATTGGACTAAGCTGGAATCTGCAAGCATTCAATAAACAGGAGAAGACAAGGCAATATGGGCTCTTTTGTCAGATCAACAATAATGCATATAAGAGCCACTTCAACAATTTAATTATGGTCTTCTCCTATCGACCCCCAAAGAAAAGAAAAGAAATAAAACTATTTACATGGGAAAGCTCCCAGCAAGCAAAAGAAGAACAGGAAATCTTTTTGGGTTTTCTTTTTAATTACTGCTACAAGCATGGAAGGTAAATTAATTAAAAGCTACAACTAATTTTTTTGGGTTTTCTTAAGGTTTATTAAACTCACAAGAAGAAAACATAAAATGGGAAATAAACTAGCATGGATGATACAATGAAAAAGTATGAGCACCGACATCTAGCAATGAGTGTGTGGGCATAAATGTAATGTCGGTGGGAAATATGTACTCCCCCAAGCTTAGGCTTTTGGTCTAAGTAGGTCTATGGCCACGGTTGGCCTGGTTGATATCCATAATAATAGTTGGGGTCGTACTGAGAAGAAGAATAGGAAGACTCCGATTGCCACTGGCTGACAATCATCTCCGGATCCCACTGGTAATTAGACCGTCGTGAAGCATCAACTTGTGGTTCCAGCTCTGGCTCCTCGGCTGGTGCAGGGTTCCGGTAGGCGTGAATAGCCTTCAACGGAATAAGGTACGTGCCTACAGATAAATCAAACAAAGAAGGAGCAGGCAGGGTAATAGTCTCAGGATGATGTTTATTAAAGAATAATTGATATTTAAGCTCTCCTTCCCTATTATTAACAATAAAATCAAGTGCCACCATACTTTTATAGTCTAGATAAACATGAGGCAGCACTTTTTCTTCCTTCTCATAATGCCTAATAGGTATGTTGAAATGTGCAGCTAGGCGTGAAGCATAGATGCCTCCAAAGATGGGGCCCTTGGTATGGTTCAGGCTTAACCATTTGGCAATAATGTCGCCCATACTAACAGAGTTATCACCGTATAAACCATGGAGAAAAATAATAATGTCAGGGATACTAAGGTTTCCACAGTTTTCACGACCAATTAAACAACGACTAGCAAATAATGCAAAATAACGTAAAACAGGAAAATGTATGCTAGTGATTCGTGCATCGGAAACCTTCCTTGTTTCCCCTACAGTGATAGTATCAATAAACCCCTCCAGATCATCACGATGTGGCTCTTCCGTCTTGCCCTCAAAAGGGACTAAACAAATCCGACAAAAATCATAAAGTGACATCTCCTTATGCTCATCATATAAATAAAACTCCACCGTAGGTGGTGAGCTCCTGGAGTGGAAATGAAAGTTTTGCACAAAGATATTTGTGAGTAAGAGATACTGATCGCATTGGTCGTGGAGGAAAGCGGTAAGGCCTGCATTCTTAGCCAATTCATGAAAATCTTCATAAATCTCGGCTGCTCTCAAGAAATCCTCGGAAGGCCATTCACATGCCTGAACCTCCGCGTTGCGAGGCAGATTATACTTAGGCTTCGGTGCCTTTTCCTTCGAGCTTTGGCTCGATGAGCCCCTCAAAAGTCTCCTCATCATTTTTTGAAAATTTCTAAAAAAATTAGTAACTTCAAAATAAAAGTAAACCGAACTCAATAATATTGGTAGCAACTACTCCTACAAGTGCCTAGGGCCTATATCATGCGTCAAAACTACTTTTGACCATATAAATTTGACATGCAAGCTCAAGAACAGGGTCACCTAAGCAGCAAAAATTTGCAATGAATAAAGCACTAGAACAAAAACTAATTGGACCAATGGAGGAGTCACATACCAAGGAACAATCTCCCCCAAGCAGTTTTGTGAGAGGTGCTTTGAGCAAGGAGATCGAAAATGGCAGCAAGATGAGCAAGAACTCGTGCTTGAGCTGGATATTCGTGTTTGTGGGAGGAAGATGAAGTGTGTGGGTGCAGGAATAAGTGGAGGAGGGCCACCATGGGCCCACGAGGCAGGGGGCGCCCTCCACTCTCGTGGGCAGGTGGTTGACCCCCTGTTGTGTTCTCAGTGCCAATATTCTCAAATATTCTAGAAAAAAAATCTTATTTAAATTTTAGGGCATTTGGAGAACTTTTATTTTCGAGGTATTTTTATATTGCACGGATAATCAGATAATAGACAGAAAAATGTTTATTTTTATTTTATTTAATATAAATAACAGAAAGTAAAAGTGGGGTACAGAAGGTTATGCCTTCTAGTTTCATCCATCTCATGATCATCAAAAGGAATCCACTAACAAGGTTGATCAAGTCTTGTTAACGAACTCATTCCGAATAACATGGAACCGGAGAAATTTCGAATAACACTATGTTACCTCAACAGGGATATGCACATCCCCAATAATAAGAATATCATATTTCTTCTTGGCAGTAGGAAGAGGAAATTCAAAACCTCCAAATATAATCGATGAAATTTTTCCAATAGAGTTGATACTATGAAATTGAGGTTGCTTCCTCGGAAAGTGTACCGTATGCTCATTACCATTAACATGAAAAGTGACATTGCCTTTAGTACAATCAATAACAGCCCCTGCAGTATTCAAAAAGGGTCTTCCAAGAATAATAGGCATACTATCGTCCTCGGGAATATCAAGAATAACAAAGTCTGTTAAAATAGTAACGTTTGCAACTACAACAGGCACATCCTCACAAATAGCGACAGGTATAGCAGTTGATTTATCATCCATTTGCAAGGATATTTCAATAGGTGTCAACTTATTCAAATCAACTCTACGATATAAGAGAGAGGCATAACACTAACACCGGCTCCAAGATCACATAAAGCAGTTTTAACATAGTTGCTTTTAATGGAGCATGGTATAGTGGGTACTCCTGGATCTCCAAGTTTCTTTGGTATTCCACCTTTAAAAGTATAATTAGCAAGCATGGTGGAAATTTTAGCTTCCCATATCTTTCTTTTATTTGTAATAATATCTTTCATGTACTTAGCATAAGGATTGGTTTTGAGCATATCAGTTAATCGCATACGCAAAAAGATAGGTCTAATCATTTCAGCAAAGCGCTCAAAATCCTCATCATCCTTTTTCTTGGATGGTTTGGGAGGAAAAGGCATGGGTTTCTGAACCCAAGGCTCTCTTTCTTTACCATGTTTCCTAGCAACAAAGTCTTTCTTATCATAGCGTTGATTCTTTGATTGTGGGTTATCAAGATCAACAGCAGGTTCAATTTCTATATCATTATCATTACTAGGTTGAGCATCATCAATAACATTATCATTAACATTATCACTAGTTTCAGGTTCATTACCAGATTGTGTTTCAGCATCAGAAATAGAAATATCATTTGGATTCTCAGGTGTTTCAGTAATAGGTTCACTAGAAGCATGCAAAGTCCTATCATTTTTCTTTTTCTTTTTCTTCTTTTTAGACGAACTAGGTGCATCTATATTATTTCTCTAAGAATCTTGCTCAATTCTCTTAGGGTGGCCTTCAGGATACAAAGGTTCCTGAGTCATTCTACCAGTTCTAGTAACCACTCTAACAACATTATCATTATCTTTACTATTCAATTCATTGAGCAAATCATTTTGAGCTTTAAGTACTTGTTCTACTTGAGTGGTAACCATAGAAGCATGTTTACTAATAAGTTTAAGTTCACCTTTAACATTAGCCATATAATCACCCAAGTGTTCAAGCAGATTTGAATTGTATTTCAAATGTCTACCAAAATAAGCATTAAAATCTTCTTGCTTAGCCATAAATTTATCAAACTCATCTAAGCATGGGCTAGCAAATTTAGTAAATGGGATTTCAGCTTTATCATATCTATAGAGAGAATTTACCTTTACTACCTGTGTCGGGTTATCAAGACCATGAGTTTCTTCAATAGGTAATGGATGAAGATTATATGTTTCTTCAACGGGCGGTAAATTAAGACCATGTATTTCTTCAATAGGAGGTAAATTCTTAACATCTTCAGCTTTAATACCTTTTTGTTTCATAGATTTCTTTGCCTCTTGCATATCTTCAGGACTGAGAAATAGAATACCCCTCTTCTTTGGAGTTGGTTTAGGAATAGGCTCAGGAATTGGCTCCGGAGGTGTCCAATTATTTTCATTTGTCAACATATTATTCAATAGAATTTCAGCTTCATCCGGTGTTCTTTCCCTGAAAACAGAACCAGTACAACTATCCAGGTAATCTCTGGAGGCATTGGTTAGTCCATTATAAAAGATATCAAGTATTTCATTTTTCTTAAGAGGATGATCAGGCAAAGCATTAAGTAATTGGAGAATCCTCCCCCAAGCTTGTGGGAGACTCTCTTCTTCAATTTGCATAAAATTATATATATCCCTTAAAGCAGCTTATTTCTTATGAGCAGGGAAATATTTAGCAGAGAAGTAATAAATCATATCCTGGGGACTACGCACACAACCAGGATCAAGAGAATTAAACCATATCTTAGCATCACCCTTTAATGAGAACGGAAATATTTTAAGGATATAAAAGTAACGAGTTCTCTCATCTTTAGTGAACAGAGTGGCTATATCATTCAATTTAGTAAGATGTGCTACAACAGTTTCAGATTCATAACCATAAAAAGGATCAGATTCAACCAAAGTAATTATATCAAGATCAACAGAGAATTCATAATCCTTATCAGTAACACAAATAGGTGAAGTAGCAAAAGCAGGGTCAGGTTTCATTCTAGCATTTAGAGATTGCTTATTCCATTTAGCTAATAACCTTTTAAGTTCATAACTATCTTTGGAAGCTAAAATAGCTAAAGAAGCTTCTTGATCAAAAACATAACCCTCAGGAATAACAAGTGATTCATCATCATCACTTTCATCAGTATTATCATATTCAATATTTTCAATCTCTCTAGCCCTAGCAATTTGTTCATCAAGAAAATCACTAAGTGGCACAGTAGTATCAGGCATAGAAGTAGTTTCATCATGAGTATCATGCATAGCAGAAGTGGCATCATCAATAACATGCGACATATCAGAACGAATAGCAGAAGAAGGTGTAGGTGTCGCAAGCTTACTCAAAATGGAAGGTGAATCAAGTGCAGAGCTAGATGGCAGTTCCTTACCTCCCCTCGTAGTTGAGGGATAGATCTTGGTTTTTGGATCTCTCAAGTTCTTCATAATGATAAGCAGATATATATACCAAGTGACTCAAAGAATAGATCTATGCTCCCCGGCAACGGTGCCAGAAAATAGTCTTGATAACCCACAAGTATAGAGGATCACAACAGTTTTCGAAGGTAGAGTATTCAACCCAAATTTATTGATTCGACACAAGGGGAGCCAAAGAATATTCTCAAGTATTAGCAGCTGAGTTGTCAATTCAACCACACCTGGAAACTTAATATCTACAGCAAAGTGTTTAGTAGCCTGGAAACTTAATATCTACAGCAAAGTGTTTAGTAGCAAGGTAATATGATAGTAGTGGTAACAGTAGCAAAAGGTAACACTAGTAAAAGTAATGTTTTTGGTATTTTGTAGTGATGATAGCAATAGCAAAGGAAAAGTAAATAAGCAAAGAACAATATGTGGAAACCTCGTAGGCAATGGATCGGTGATGGAGAATTATGCCGGATGCGGTTCATCATGTAACAGTCATAACCTAGGGTGACACAGAACTAGCTCCAGTTCATTGATATAATGTAGGCATGTATTCCGAAGATAGTCATACGTGCTTATGGAAAAGAACTTGCATGACATCTTTTGTCCTACCCTCCCGTGGCAGCGGGGTCCTTATGGAAACTAAGGGATATTAAGGCCTCCTTTTAATAGAGAACCGGAACAAAGCATTAACACATAGTCAATACATGAACTCCTCAAACTACGGTCATCACCTGTAAGTATCCCGATTATTGTCACTTCAGAGTTAACGGATCATAACACATAATAGGTGACTATAGACTTGCAAGATAGGATCAAGAACACTCATGTATTGATGAAAACATAATAGGTTCAGATCTGAAATCACGGCACTCGGGCCCTAGTGACAAGCATTAATCATAGCAAAGTCATAGCAACATCAATCTCAGAACATAGTGGACACTAGGGATCAAACCCTAACAAGACTAACTCGATTACATGATAGATCCCATCCAACCCATCAACGTCCAGCAAGCCTACGATGGAATTACTCACGCACGGCGGTGAGCATCATGAAATTGGTGATGCAGGATGGTTGATGATGACGATGGCGACGGATTCCCCTCTCCGGAGCCCCGAACGGACTCCAGATCATCCCTCCCGAGAGGTTTTAGGGCTTGGCGGCGGCTCCGTTTCATAAAATGCGATGATTTTCTCTCTAATTTTTTTCTCCCCGAAACACAATACATAGAGTTGGAGTTGGAGTCAGAGAGGCAACAGGGGACCCACGAGGTAGGGGCGCGCCCTAGGGGGGCAGGCGCGCCCCCACCCTCGTGGACAGGTGGTGGGCCCCTGGCCTTCATCTTTGGCAGGTATTTTTTATATTTTCCAAAAAGTGGTTCTGTGAAGTTTCAGGTCATTCCGAGAATGTTTGTTTCTGCACATAAATAACACCATGGTAAATCTGCTGAAAACAGCGTCAGTCTGGGTTAGTTCCATTCAAATCATGCAAGTTAGAGTCCAAAACAAGGGAAAAAGTGTTTGGAAAAGTAGATACGACGGAGACGTATCAAGGTGTTGTGATCAACACTACTAGTTGGAATAGCTTTTACCCACTTAGTAACATAATCAACAGCAACCAAAATATGAGTATACCCATTAGAGAGAGGAAAAGGACCCATGTAATCAAATCCCCAAACATCAAATGGTTCAACAGCAAGTGAATAATTCATAGGCATTTCTTGACGCTTACCGGTATTACCTATTCTTTGACATTTATCATGAGATGAAACAAACTTACGAGCATCCTTGAAGAGAGTAGGCCAATAAAATCCAGATTGCAATACCTTGTGAGCAGTTCTGTCTCCTGCATGATGTCCTCCATAAGATTCAGAGTGACATTTTCGTAGCATTTATCCTTGTTTATGCTCAGGTACACAACGCCTAATAATATCATCTACTCCTTCTTTATAATGATGTGGGTCATCCCAAAAGTAATGTCTTAAATCATAGAAGAATTTTTTTCTTTTGTTGGTACGTAAAGCTAGGTGGTATATATTTAGCAACAATATAATTAGCATAGTCAGCATATCAAGGAGTTTTATGAGAAACATTTATTGCATCTAATTTCTCATTAGGAAAACTATCATTAATAGGTTGTGGGTTGATGTCTACTACGCAACTTTATTCTTGTAGAAACGTGTTGGGCCTCCAAGCATAGAGTTTTGTAGGACAGTAGCAATTTTCCCTCAAGTGGATGACCTAGGGTTTATCAATCCGTGGGAGACGTAGGATGAAGATGGTCTCTCTCAAACAACCCTGCAACCAAATAAAAAAATCTCTTGTGTCCCCAACACACCAAATACAATGGTAAATTGTATAGGTGCACTAGTTCGGCAAAGAGATGGTGATACAAGTGTAATATGGATAGTAGATATTGATTTTTGTAACAGGAACAATAAAAAACAGCAAGGTAGCAATTGATAAAAGGAGCACAAATGGTATTGCAATGCTTGAAAATGAGGCCTAGGGTCCGTACCTTTGCTAGTGCAATCTCTCAATGGTGCTAATATAATTGGATAATATAACCATCCCTCAACATGCGATGAAGAATCACTCCAAAGTTCCTATCTAGCGGAGAACATAAGAAGAAATTGTTTGTAGCTATTCTTTCCGATCAATCTATCCAAGAGATCGTACTAAAATAATACCAAATTATTCTTTCTGATGGATCTATCAAGAGTTCGTACTAAAATAAAACTAAGTTATTCTTTCCGATCGATCTATCAAGAGTTCGTACTAAAATAACACCAAAGCAAATTCAGATTCATAATACTCAATCGAACACAAAGAACCTCAAAGAGTGCCCCAAGATTTATACCGGAGAAACAAAAGACGAGAATGTGCATCAACCCCTGTGCATAGATTACCCTAATGTCACCTCGGGAATCCGCGAGTTGAGTGCAAAAACACATATCAAGTGAAGAAATATGATACCCCATTGTCACCATGGGTATTCATTCCAAGACATACATCAAGTGTTCTCAAGTCCATAAAAGTATTCAGTTTGATAAAATGAAATCTCAAAGGGAAAACTCAATTCACAACAAGATAGAGAGGGGAAAACACCATATGATCCAACTATATTAACAAAGCCCGTGATACATCAAGGTCATCACATCTCAAGAACACGAGAGAGAGATATTAAACATGTAGCTACTGGTACAAACCCTCAGCCCCGAGGGTGGACTACTCCCTCCTCATTGTGGTGGCCGCCGGGATGATGAAGATGGCCACCGGTGATGATTCCCCCCTCCGGCAGGGTGCTGAAACGGGGTCTAGATTGGTTTCTTATGGCTACAGAGGCTTGCGGTGGCGGAACTTCTGATCTAGGGTTACCCCAAGGGATTTTGGAATACTTGACGATTTATAGGGTGGAGAAGTGGTACGGGAGGCCACCGAGGTGGGCACAACCCACCTGGGCGCGCCTGCGCCCCCAGGGGCACCCTGGTGGGTTGTGCCCCCCTCAAGGCACCCCAAAGGTGCTGCTCTGGCCCATTGGATGTCTCCTGGTCCATAAAAAATCCACAAATTTTTTTGCGGTGTTTGGACTCCGTTTGATATTGATTTCCTACGATGTAATAAACAAGCAAAAAAGAGAAACTGGCACTGGGCACTTGGTCAATAGGTTAGTCCCAAAAAATGATATAAAGTTGCTATAAAATGATTGAAAACATCCAAGAATGATAATATAACAGCATGAATACTTCATAAATTATAGATACGTTGGAGATGTATCAGCATCCCCATGCTTAATTCCTACTCATCCTCGAGTAAGTAAATGATAAAAGAAATAATTTTTGAAGTGTGAATGCTAGCAAAGTGCACAAGTTTGATCAATGACAATTTCAATCACTTTTCCTAGCATCATAACATCAATTCTTTCCTATAAAACTTCTCATGTTAAAGTAGCAACCAATTCACATGTTAAGGTTCAAACAACGAATTCTCTTGAAACTCAACAACCTATGTTCTCAGTCACCAAGCAATTGTAATTCAACTTATTCAACAGAGTTTAAGTAAGAGCTCCACATACTCAACCATCATATAGTCTTCTATGATCGCTAACACTCACCGCATACGCATGAGCAAAGCGTTTCAACGGGACACATAGAAAGATAGGGGCTTATAATTTCGCCTCCCAACGTATTCACCTCAAGGGTGATGTCAACAATAATAACTCATGCTACCCATATCCAACTGGATATATGTGCCTGGGTCTTTCCTCGCCACATGATGCTTGCCAAAAGAGAAAAATAAAAAGGAATAGACAGAAAAACTTTGACTCTTGCATGAAAGTAAATACATAAAAGTAAAAGGTAGGCCCTTCGCAAAGGGAAGTAGAGGTTGCCATGCGCTTTTTGTTTCTATGCTCAATCCCTTAGTGCAAAAGAACGTCACGTTATATTGCCCTTATGATAGCAACCTTTATTATGCAGTTTGTCGCTTTTATTATTTGCTATCACAAGTTCGTACAACGCTCAATTTTCTCTTACACTAAATGATCTAACACTTTTAGAAGCAATTTTTATTGCCTTATTGCACCGATGACAACTTACTTGAAGGATCTTGCTCAATCCTTAGGTAGGTATGGTGGACTCTTGAAAATAAGATTTGGGTTTAAGGGTTTTTGGATGCACAAGTAGTACCTCTACTTGGTGCGGAATTTTTGGCTGGCAAAGATGGGGGGCAAGCACCACATGTTGAAGGATCTATGACAATATAACTTCTATGTGAATATGAACAAACATAAACCATTACGTTGTCTTCCTTGTCCAACCTCAACAATTTTGGCATATAATATTTTCATGGGGGCTCAAAATCATGAAAGATTTCCAAGATAGTGTATTTGCATGTGAAAGTTCTCTTCCTTGGTAATCATTCAGGAATTGCTTGTATGACCAATATTGTGATTGTCAAGCTTCAAAAGATTCACTTTCTAAACCCAATGTGAAGCTACTACTAGGCATGATATGAACATATAATTTCAACTTCATGATATTCAATTCATTCAACAATTTACTCATAGTATATAAGTGAAGCACAAGAGCAAATGATAAGCTACTCCAAAAAGATATAAGTGAAGATCAAGCGAGTAGTTAAGTGAAGGGGTAGCTATGAGGACTCTATTTTATTTAAAAACTTTCAGATCTAAGTATTTTATTAAAAAATCAATCAAAACAAAACAAAATTAAATTCCAAGAATAGCACAACTCATGTGGAGAAGCAAAAACTTAGGCTCAACCGATACAAACCGATAATTGTTGATGAAGAAAGGTGGGATGCCTACCGGGCATCCCCAAGCTTCGATGCTTGAGACTTCTTGAAATATTATCTAGGGGTGCCTTGAGCATCCCAAAGCTTGAACTTTTGTGTCTCCTTAATTCCTCTCATATCACGGTTTTCCTAAATCTCAAAACCTTCATCCACACAAAACTCAACAACTCGTGAGATAAGTTAGTACAAATCAATGAAAAACCTTATCATTCTCTACTGTAGAGGATCACTAAAATTATTATTCAACATTGCATACTAAATGCCTCTGCATATTTAATACTCATATTCTCAAATAGAATCATTAAACAAGCAAACATATGCAAACAATGCAAACATAACAGCAATCTGCCAAAACAGTACAGTCTGTAAAGAATGCAAGAGTATCAATACTTCTTTAACTCCAAAATTTACAAAAATTTACCACACTGTATAAAATTATCAGATTTTATTGTGCAAAAAGTTTCAACATTTTATAACATTCTGACTTTTCTCGGGAATTTTTGCAACAGCGGTAAACTTTCTGTTTTGAAATAGCAACTCATATACTTGCAAGGTAAGCATGGTAATGGCTATCCTTGCCCCTTTTATTGAAATAAAATATGCAAACCAATATTATAAATAACAGAAAGAAAATCAAAACAAAATAAAAATTACGCTCCAAGAAAAACTCATATCATGTGATGAATAAAAATATAGCCCCAAGTAAGATTACCGATAATGTTGGAGACGAAAGAGAGGATGCCTTCCGGGGCATCCCCGGGCTTAGTTGCTTGGATCCTCCTTGGATATTAACCTGGGGTGCCTTGGGCATCCCCAAGCGTAGAGTCTAGTCACTCCTTATTCTCCTCATATCGACATCTCACCCAAAACTTGAAAACTTCAATCACACAATACTTAACGAAACTTCGTGAGATAGGTTAGTATGATAAAGAGCAAATCATTTCACTTTGGTATTGTCAAAGACAAGATTCATAATTGTTTCCACACAATTCCTACTGTATCATGTCATTTCCGCAGTTTATATTGAGCAATATAAGCCATAGAAACAAGAAAACAAGCAAACTATGCATTGAAAACAGAATTTGCCAAAAATAGAACAGTTTGTAGTAATCTGTATTCCAACCATACTTATGCTACTCCAAAAATTCTGAAAACTTAGGACAACCTGGGAAATTTGTCTATTAATCTTCTTCAAAAAGAATCAGTATTTTATCACGTTTTCTGTTAAAAATGAGAATTCTTTTCCTGAGCGCAAAGTTTTCTATTTTTCAGCAAGATCAAATCAACTATCACCATAGACCATCCCAAAGGTCTTACTTGGCACTTTATTGAAACGAAAGCAACAAAACATGATTACTAGAGTATCCTAATCATGTGAACACACAAAAACAGTAGGTAAAAGTACTGGGTTATCTCCCAACAAACACTTTTCTTTAATGCCTTTTAAGCTAGGCATGATGATTTCAATGATGCTCGCATAAAAGATAAGAATTGGAACACAAAGAGAGCATCATGAATCATAAGTTCCTCTCTCATAATAGTTTTCAGTAGTATCATGAATAGATTCATCAATATAACTATCACATAAAGTATTCTTTTCATGAGATAAAAGCATAGAAAATTTATTACTCTCCATATAAGCAATTTTATTCTCATTCACAATGGTGGGAGTATCATATGAAACTCGAATACTATAAATTGTTTCCACATTAAAAGAGTGAAGTTTAGAAAAAGGGTGATCATAACTATGACAAGTTTTATAAATATAATCGTCACTACTTTTTATAACATAAGTATCATCACAATAATCATCATAAGTAGCAACTTTGTTCTCATCATAGATAGGAGGCATGCAGTCATCATAGCAAACTTGATTGTTCAAAGTAGGGGGACTAAAAAGATAATCTTCATTAAACATAGCATCCCCAAGCTTGTGTCTTGGCGTATCATTAGCATCATGAATATTCAAAGAATTCATACTAACAACATTGCAATCATGCTCATCATTCAAAGATTTTTTGTCAAACATTTTATAGAATTCTTCTTCTATCAATTGAGCACAATTTTCCTTTCCATCATTCTCACGAAAGATGTTATAAAGAAGAAGAATATGATGCAACCTCAATTCCATTTTTTTGTAGTTTTCTTTTTATAAACGAAACTAGTCATAAGACAAGAAACTAAAAGATTCAATTGCAAGATCTAAAGATATACCTTCAAGCACTCACCTCCCCGGCAACGGCGCCAGAAAAGAGCTTGATGTCTACTACGCAACATTATTCTTGTAGACACGTGTTGGGCCTCCAAGCGCAGAGTTCTGTAGGAAAATAGCAATTTTACCTCAAGTCGATGACCTAACGTTTATCAATCCGTGGGAGGCGTAGGATGAAGATGGTCTCTCTCAAACAACCCTGCAACCAAATGATAAAGTCTCTTGTGTCCCCAACACACCAAATAAAATGGTAAATTGTATAGGTGCACTAGTTCGGCGAAGAGATGGTGATACAAGTGTAATATGGATAGTAGATATTGATTTTTGTAATAGGAACAATAAAAACAACAAGGTAGCAATTGATAAATCGGAGCACAAACGATATTGCAATGCTTGAAAATGAGGCCTAGGGTCCGTACTTTCGCTAGTGCAATCTCTCAATAGTGCTAATATAATTGGATCATATAACCATCCCTCAACGTGCGATGAAGAATCACTCCAAAGTTCCTATCTAGCGGAGAACATAATAAGAAATTGTTTGCAGCTATTCTTTCTGATCGATCTATCCAAGAGTTTGTACTAAAATAACACCAAGTTATTCTTTCCGATGGATCTATCAAGAGTTCGTACTAAAATAACACTAAGTTATTCTTTCCAATCGATCTATCAAGAGTTTTTACTAAAATAACACAAAAGAAAATTCAGATTCATAATACTCAATCCAACACAGAGAACCTCAAAGAGTGCCCCAAGATTTCTACCGAATAAACTAAAGACGAGAACGTGCATCAACCCCTATGCATAGATTACCCCAATGTCACCTCGGGAATCCGAGCGTTGAGTGCCAAAAAACACATCAAGTGAATCAATATGACACCCCATTGTCACCACGGGTATTCATAGCAAGACATACATCAAGTCCTCTCAACTCCATAAAAGTATTTAATTCGGTAAAACAAAGTCTCAAAGGGAAAACTCAATTCACAACAAGATAGAGAGGGGAAAACACCATATGATCCGACTATATTAACAAATCCCGTGATACATCAAGATCATGACATCTCAAGAACGTAAGAGAGAGAGAGAGAGAGAGATTAAACACATAGATACTGGTATGAACCCTCAGTCCCGAGGGTGGACTACTCCCTCCTCATCATGGTGGCCGCCGGGATGATGAAGATGGCCACCGGTGATGATTCCCCCCTCCGACAGGGTGCCAGAACGGGGTCTAGATTGGTGTCTCGTGGCTACCGAGGCTTGCGATGGCGGAACTACCGATCTAGGGTTACCCCGAGGGTTTTTGGAATATTTGACGATTTATGGGGTGAAGAGGGGGTACGGGAGGGCACCGAGGTGGGCACAACCCACCTGGACGCGCCTGGGCCCCCAGGCGCGCCCAGGTAGATTGTGCCCCCCCCCTCGGGGTACCCCCAGGTGTTGCTTTGGCCCATTGGAAGTCTTATGGTCCATAAAAAATCCACAAAAAGTTTCACGGTGTTTGGACTCCGTTTGATATTGCTTTCCTGCGATGTAAAAAACAAGCAAAAAACAACAACTGGTACTGGGCACTGGGTCAATAGGTTAGTCCCAAAAAATGATATAAAGTTGCTATAAAATGATTGTAAAACATCCCAGATTGATAATATAACAGCATTAATACTTCATAAATTATAGATACGTTGGAGACGTATCGTGGGTCATCAAGATTATTTTCAAGCCTAGACAAGTTATCAGCTACGGGGTTCTCTGCTCCTTTCCTACGAGTGATATGCAAATCAAATTATTGTAGCAAGAGAACCCACCTAATCAGTCTAGGTTTAGCATCTTTCTTTTCCAGAAGATATTTTATAGCAGCATGATCAGTGTGAACAATAACTCTAGAATCAACAATGTAAGATCTGAATTTATCACTAGCAAACACCACTACTAAGAATTCTTTTTCAGAAGTAGCATAATTTCGTTGAGCACTGTCTAGAGTTTTACAAGCATAATGAATAACATTTAGTTTCTTATCAACTCTTTGTCCTAGAACAACACCAACAGCATAATCACTAGCATCACACATAATTTCAAAAGGCAAGTTCCAATCAGGTGGTTGAACAATAGGTGCAGAAATTAAGGCTTTATTGAGTGTTTTAAAGGCTTCTAAACAATCATGATAAAAAACAAATGGAATATCCTTTTGCAAAAGATTTGTAAGAGCCCAAGAAATTTTAGAGAAGTCTTTGGTAATCTCCTATAGAAACCAGCATGACCAAGGAAACTATGAATACCTCTGATATCTTTAGGACATGGCATTTTCTCAATTGCATCAACCTTAGCTTTGTCCACCTCAATACCTCTTTCAGAAATTTTATGGCCCAAAACAATACCTTCATTAAACATAAAGTGGCACTTCTCCCAATTCAAGACAAGCTTTGTTTGCTCACATCTCTGCAAAACTTGATCAAGATTGCTCAAACAATCATCAAAAGACTTCCCATAAATAGAAAAGTGATCCATGAAAACCTCAACAATCTTTTCACAAAAATCAAAGAATATAGCAATCATACATCTTTGAAAGGTAGTAGGTGCATTACATAAACCGAAATGCATACGTCTATAAGCATAAGTTCTAAAAGGACAAGTAAAAGTGGTCTTTTCTGATCAGTTTGAGAAACAGGTATTTTTGAAAAACTAGAATATCCATCAAGGAAGCAAAAATGTGTGTGCTTAGATAATCTTTCTATCATTTGACCAATAAAAGGCAGTGGGTAATGATCTTTTCTAGTTGCTTTATTTAGTTTTCTAAAACCAATTACCATTTTATAGCCTGTAACAACTCTTTGTGGAATAAGTTCATTCTTATCATTGGGAACAACAGTAATACCTCCTTTCTTAGGGACACAATGAACATGACTTACCAATCTACTATCAGCTATAGGATAAATTATACCTGCTTCCGGAAGTTTTAATATTTCCATTCTTACCACTTCTTTCATTTTCGGATTTAACCGACGTTGATGATCAACAACGGGTTTAGCATCAGATTCCATATTAATCTTGTGCTGACATAGAGTGGGACTAATGCCCTTTAAATCATTAAGAGTATATCCAATAGCAGCTCAGTGCTTCCTTAGAACTTTCAATAATCTCTCTTCTTCATGTTCTGAAAGGTTAGCACTAATTATAACAAGATATATCTTCTTCTCATCAAGATAAGTGTATTTCAAAGTGTCTGGCAATTGTTTTAATTCAAACACAGGATCACCTTTAGGTGGAGGAGGACCTCCTAGAGTTCCAATAGGCAAATTGTGTTTAAGCAAAGGACGTTGTTCAAAGAATATCTTATCTATTTGATTTCTTTCATGCATATGCATATCATTTTCATGGTCTAGCAAATATTGTTCTAAAGGATTAGTAGGACGTATAGCAATAGAAGCAATACCAATAATTTCATCCTTACTAGGCAATTCTTTTTTATGAGGTTTTCTACTAAACTTGGAAAAATTAAATTCATGAGACTCATCACCAATGATAACACCGATAGTTTGTTTCTCACAATCTATTTTAGCATTAACGGTGTTCAAGAAAGGTCTACCAAAGATAATGGGACAAAAATCATCTTGTGGGGATCCAAGAACAAGAAAATCAGTAGGGAATTTTTTCCCACACAAGACTTCAACATCTCTGACAATCCCAACTGGTGTGATGGTGTCTCTATTAGCAAGTTTAATAGTAACATCTATGTCTTCTATTTCAGCAGGTGCTATGTCATTAATAATTTCTTGATTTAAGGTAAAAGGAATAGCACTCATGCTAGCACCTATGTCACATAAACCATGATAACAGTGATCTCCTATCTTGACTGAGACAACATGCATGCCAACAACAGATCTATGTTTATCTTTTTCATCGGGTTTGGCAATTCTAGCAGCTTCATCACAGAAGTAGATAACATGGCCATCTAAATTTTCAACCAGGAGATCCTTAACCATACCAACACTCGGTTCTACCTTGATTTGTTCAGCTGGTTTAGGTGCTCTAATATAACTTTTATTGATCACAATTGAGACTTTAGCATGTTCCTTTATCCTAACAGGGAAAGGTGGTTTTTCAATATAAGGAGTAGGAACAACTGGATCAACATTATAGATAATAATTTCATATTTAGCTATTACTGGTTCTTTAATTTCTTCTTTAATAGGTGGGTTATATTTAAACCACTTCTCTTTAGGGAGATCGACATGAGTAGCAAAAGATTCACAAAAGGAGGCTACTATCTCAGAGTCAAGTCCATATTTAGTGCTAAACTTTTGAAAAGCATCGGTATTCATGAAAGATTAACACAATCAAACTTAAGCTTAACACCTGACTCTTTACCTTCGTTGAGTTCCCAATCTTCAGAGTTGCATTGCTTTCCAAAAGATCCCACCAGAATTCAATAGTCTTTTTCATAAATAAACTAGTACAAGAAGTATCAAGCATGGATCAATCATCATGAGAAAGCCGAGCATAAAATTTTTGAATGATAATTTCCTTCGAGAGCTCATGTTTGGGAATGAATATAACACTTACTTAAGCCTCCCCCAAGCTAGAGTGATACTTTCTCCTTCACGAGGCCAAAAATTATATATATAATTCCGATCACGATGAACTAGATGCATAGGATATATTTTTGATGGAACTCCAATTTCAATCGATTCCAATTCCAAGATCCAATATCATCGCATAGCCTATACCATGCCAATGATTTTCCCTTCAAAGATAAAGGGAAAACCTTCTTATTAACTTCATTTTTGGGTAAACCTGCAATTTTAAACAATCCACAAATTTCTTCCACATATATCAAGTGCATATTTGGATGTTCGGTTCCATCTCCTGCATAAGGATTAGCTAGTAGTTGTTGTATCATACCTGAAGGAATTTCATATTCAATATTTTTAGTAGGTCCAGTAGGTTGAGGGGTGACTAATTGTGGTTCCGGTCGAGGTGAACATACCCCGAACAAACCCCTCAAAGGATTGTTTTCCATAGTAACAAGTGACAGTAAATTTCAGCACGTAGTAATAATTTTTCCTTACCAATTTCCACTTATCAAGAGCGCTTCAGTCCCCGGCAACGGCGCCAGAAAAGAGCCTTGATGACCCACAAGTATAGGGTATCGACCGTAGTCCTTTAGATAAGTAAGAATGTCAAACCCAACGAGGAGCGGAAGGAAATGACAAGTGGTTTTCGGCAAGGTAATGTCTGCAAGCACTGAAATTGTAAGTAACGAGTAGTTTGATAGCAAGATAATTTGTAACGAGCAAGTAACGATAATAGTAACAAAAGTGCAGCAAGGTAGACCAATCCTTTTGAGGAAAAGTACAGGCCAACACGGTCTCTTATGATAAGCAAAGTGTTCTTGAGGGTACACGGGAATTTCATCTAGTCACTCTCATCATGTTGGTTTGATTTGTGTTCGCGACTTTGATAATTTGATATGTGGGTGGATCGGTGCTTTTGGATCCAATCGGTCCCTTATGGAATAGCGCATAAACTAGGGTTTAAGCTTCTATCATTCTCGCAACCCATCATCTAATAACTACTCCACAATGCATTCCCTTAGGCCCAAATATGGTGAAGTGTCATGTAGTCGACGTTCACATGACACCACTAATAAGGGAATCACAACATACATACCATCAAAATATCAAACACATATAACATTCACATGATTACTTGCAACAAGATTTCTCCCGTGACCTTAAGAACAAAAGTAACTACTGACAAATGATAATCATGCTCAAGATCAGAGGGTTATTAAATAGCATATTGGATCTGAACATATAATCTTCCACCAAATAAACCATATAGTAGTCAACTACAAGAGGTAATCAACACTACTAGTCACCCGCAAGTACCAATCTGTAGTTCTAGTACGAAGATTGAACACAAGAGATGAACTAGGGTTTGAGAGGAGATGTTGTTGATGGAGATTGCCCTCCCCAATATGGGAGAGTTGTTGGTGATGACGATGACGATGATTTCCCCCTCCGGGAGGGAAGTTCCCCCGACGGAATCGCTCCGCCGGAGGGCAAAAGTGCTCCTGCCCAAGTTCCACCTCGAGACGGCGACGCTTCATCCCGAAAGTCCTCCCTTTATTTTTTCTAGGTAAAAATGACTTATATACCATAAGATGGGCACCGGAGGTGGGCTGGGCTAAGCACAAGCCATCAGGGCGCGCCTGGGGGGCCAGGTGCGCCCTGGTGTCTTGTGCTCACCAGGTAGCCCCCCTCCGATGGTTATTTGCTCCAGTATTTCTTATTTATTCCATAAAAATTCCCTGTGGAGTTTCAGCCCATTTGGAGTTGTGCAGAATAGGTAGCCTGATGTAGCTTTTTCAGGTCCAGATTTCTAGCTGCCGGAATTCTCCTTTGTGTGAACCTTGCATATTATGAGATAAAAAGGCATTAGAATTACTCCAAAAAGCATTATTATGCATAAAAACATTATGAATAACAGTAGGTACACATGATACAAAATGGACGTATCACATACCCTCTGCATCAAGTCATCATCTATAGATTGCATCTTAGCATCGGAGCCTTCTGAGGCAAACTAGCCAGAGCAAGAGCCGCCAGAACACACCTTCTGGCTTTATCCCACAACTTTGCCATTACGAACTGCATGCAGTAATTATTGACAAACCCTCAAAGATTCGTTAGTGTCCACCACAATCTGCAGCTTGTGCGACTACAGCCTCTCGATCCCCTATCTACAAATCCTAGATCCCACTAATGGAGGGGATTGCGAAATGAATAATGATGGAGGCGTCGTCAGTTCACTTACCATTCCATGATTCCAATATCATGCATCACATGGTGACCGAAGCGAGCAGACGCTTCCTTTTCTGCCGCCCATAACTGATGAGTCAATCAAGGGATCCCCCATCTGTCTCTCTGCATCCCTCATGCTGCCAGGCCAAAAATGACAAAATTGACTTAAGGACAAAAAGGATTCACAAACTGAACTGCTCTTAAAAAAATCGCTCAACTGATCCTTTCATGTAGCGCCCGACAGCCAGGCACCACACTCCACTATGCAGCGCCTAGCTCTCAGGCGCTGCACGTCTGGCCAGCGTGGCACAATTGCGCCCCGCATCAAGCAGTGCGGCGCCTTGGAGCTAGGCACTACACTAGGCATTACACTGTGACTTTGTAACGGCCGCGCTCTAGCCCTCCCCCCACCCCACCCCATTTGTTCTAGTTACAGAATACACGCAGCGGAGGCGGCTTCCTCCTCTCCCCCTCTCAATCCCCTCTCCCAAAATCTTCAGATCTGACAATTTGTTGCGTGGATTTCTTCACCAATCCATCATAGAGGTATTCTCCTCTGATCCCCTTCTTTCTATTCAGAAAAATGTTAAGTATTTTCAGATTTGTGGAACCCTTATTTGGTTGGATTAGAAATTTGCATGTAAATTTTGAAATAGATTTGTGGGATCTAGGATTTGTAGATGATATGTAATCATTTGGTAACCCTAGTTTATTTGATTTGCATTGACAATATATGCTTCCATAGTGAAAACCTTGCCATCCACCTTCTTGCCTCGGCACATGTGACTTTGTACACAACTCACCATGTGCCAAGTGGGTCCTCCTTCCATGGTCTTGCACGCACAATCCATGGGCATCGCGGCTCCTCACATGCAACTGTGTAATGCACATTGACGTCTGAGTTGACCACCTTGTGTTGACGATAATGCATAACCGAGTAGTCATCGAGACACGTCTTCAATTCCAAGAAGGTTTCAAACTTAGACCTGGGAGAAATCCCACTCTTGCCGTGCTCCCAATCCCGGTGAGAAGCTAGCCTAACTCCAAGAAATATACCTTTTCCACCATCTACCACAGCTTCATCTGTGAGACTAACATCCTTGAAGAATGGTGTCTGATGATCCTGCCGGAATACCTTCTCAAAAGCTTCGGCCTCCTTCACCGCGAACCCCCTCCTCATCAACTTCTTCATTGGGACCTTCGTCATCCGACTCTAATGCATAGCCATGGGAATAAGGGATGGAAGGGTCCACTATCTCTTGCACATAATATTTGTCGGGATCACCCACATTGTTGTCATGGGGATCAACTTCATTGTCATTGTCCTCATATTCAACATTCTCCTCTTGCAAAGCTTCTTTTGGTTCTTTGACATATGGTTCAATGTTAGCCTCACTTGTTGAGTCAAAGGAGGTTCACTCATTTCATCTTGGTTCATGGGTGGAGGGCTACTAGCAACCAATGGGGAGGCGTTCCGGTTCAAGTCCAAATGCAAACTAGACTCAATCTTCTTCGTAGCAAATAACTCAAGAGCCTTTTCTAGTGATTCAACCACCGTCTCCATGTATGCAACTCAACGTTTCTCAGAGTTCACACGCATGGTCTTCCAACGGATGTGCATTTCAAAACTCACATTATGCCTTCTCTCAAACTCAACGATATCACTTGGGTCCATCCAATTCAAATCTTTACCCACATGTTCCAAGACCTAGGCATATCTAGGATAATTCTCAAACACCATGTCAAGCTCATCTGGCTCCGGTTCAATATTGCCTTTCAGAAAGGCGCCTTTGTCCACATGATGAACATACACACATGTTCTTTCCATCCCTATAATAATTAAAACAACACAACATAACATATCTTCCATAAGTACTCATCCGAAGATTAACACAAAATACAAAGCCCTAACATGGATATGAAACAATAACCCTAACCCCCACTTAACAATGACCATAAGTACAACCCTAACATGCTAACAACCCTAACCCTAGCCTGAACATAACAACACCCCATAACCCTAACCCTAACATACTAAGAAGCCTAATCCTAGCAAATTGGCAAAGAAACATCTCATATCTCCATAAAAATTTCAAGATCCATAAAAAACTAGGGTTTCCCCAAACTAGCAACAAATGAGCAAATGTGGGCATTTTTTGGATGAAAACGAGGGGATCAGAGGAGGTTACCTTGAGGGAGGGGTTGGGTTCAAAATCCACGGAAAAATCTTTAGATTTGGAAGATTTGGAGAAGGATTTGAGAGGGGGAGAGGGGAAATCATGGGGGGGGGGGGGGGGGGGTGGGGGGGGGGGGGGGGAGGGGACCAGCCTACCAACTACTAACAGAATGTGCAACGCCTGAGAGCTAGGCACTGCACATTACATGTGTGGCACCTAGCTCCAAGGCGTTGCACTACTCGGTGTGGGGCCTAACTATGCCACGCTAGCCAAACATGCAGCGCCTGAGAGCTAGACGCTGCACAGTGGAGTGTGGCGCCTGGGTGTCGGGCGCTACATGAAAAGGTTAGCTGAGCAATTTTTTTAAAGCAGTTCAGTTTGTGAATACTTTTCTTCCTCAAGTCAATTTTGTTGTTTTTTTGTTGCCTCGTGGTGGACTCTGCTTCTACTCTCACCTCCTTCTGCTGCCCCCGTGAACCTTTCCGTGGGTCAGTGATTGCCGACAATCTACCCCGTGTAGTTAATCTACCACTCGGGTTTTACCATCCGGCCAGAACACGACAGAGGCAAAGACAACCTCCACGCCGTTTGCTAAGAAAAAGGCCATGTAATCCCCTTGGTACTGTTCCAATTAGTTTTCCTTATTAATAATACATGATTCGTACATCATGCAACAATAACATAGGCTTTGTATATCAAGTTTGTGGCACATGTATATATTTGCTAGATTCCTAATAGCTTCCCTGAAGGCCCTCCTCTCACTATATTTTATACCAAGGCCGCAAGCCGAAGGTGGATGCAATTATCTGCATGAGCCCTAGTTTCTTGATGTTGCACTAATGACTGATCATGCAATTAGCACATGGCTTCATAATGAGGTAATCCATGTTGAATTTGTCTGATAAAGAGAATAACATTTATAGTTCATTAATATATTACAAGAGCAGTCATCAGTTGTGAAAGAAAGATAGCAAGTGTTTTGTCCAAAAAAGGAGAAGTGTACATGGTATGTACAGGTACTCTGTTTGCACCGATAAACTATATTGACTATTCATGCTACTGAAATTGGATTTTGGTTTGCTATGAGAATATGCTAAACGGTTCTGAATGATTCTAATTTTATGATGCATGCATATTTTAGAGGTTGTTGTTGACATTCACATTGAGAGTGTTGCTCTTCGCTCTGGTAAATGATCGAGTTGGTACTGAATCTACAACAAAACACTTGAAAGTTAACTATTGAAGGTGATGTTCTTTCTTCATAGTTATCATTAGGGCCTTATATATGCAAGACTTGATTTTCGACGGTATGCCAACATGTTCAAACCAGTGTTCAGAGTTTGGACAACTTCCTCTGCTTTCTTCGTTCCACAAGCTAGGTCACATAATGTTTGTAAATAACAATGTTCTGTTTTGTAGTGGACGATCAAAAGGTGATGTTCGGGACATTCAACCCTTAGTAGGAGCCTTACACTTACAAAGTTGTAGACGATATCACCCGAAGTGGTATCTTCGCAAGGGATTTCTGTTATGCTAAATAAGGGTAATAAGGCCACCCCCAAAGATGTAAAAATAATTGCTCAATGGTGTGTAGTTATGTTGTTCTACTAAATTTATGGTATGTGTGGATTTTCTTGGCAGATTTTGGATGACGATGGGAATGTTTACCAGGACATGAGGTACTGCTTTGAGGCCTGGATAGACTCAGAAGCGTTGTCACACATTAAGGTAACTGAATATGGATTTGGTTGGATGGTTTGTGTTGCTGCAGTTTATTTAGATTGATTTTGGACACTGATTATTATTTTACCCTTTTTCAATACTAATTATTTTGTTTTGAACAACAATATCAACATCTTGGGGTTGCATTAGACTTCTAAAATTAACTCGCTCATTCATGTTGTTTTATGCAGATCTTTGTATTGTCATGTCGACAAGGTATTTGATGAAAACTCAAAAGGGCTACAAGTGAAGCGAGCCAATGTAATATTTATAATGTAGTCAAGGATAATCCACCTCCCCCATGTTGTTTCTTCATAGTTTTTTTTTTGACATTTAGTTTTGAATCTCTGGTTTAAATACTATTGTTGATCATGTAAGAAAGCTACTACTCCATCCCATAATGCAAGACGTTTTTAACACTAGTGTAGTGTCAAAAATCGTCTTACATTATGGGACGGAGGGAGTACTATTTATTTTAGTTGCGCAATCTGCAACCATACATGTTACTTAATAAAATGTTAGAGATCCCTTTCTCATTTTCAAGTTGTTTTATTCATATAAAGTTAGTAAGGAAACCCTTCAAAGCAGAGCCTTTGGAATTTTAGGCCAAGTGAGCCTATTTCAGTCTTAATGCTTGAGCCCTAAGATTATTTTATTCTCCGAGCTCCTTCCAAGCCAAGTGGCACCTTAGGACATCAGGAATTCAGCGATATATTATGCCATATGTTCTGGATTATACTTGCATTTTACACCCCCTTATTTCATTTGTCATCATCCTTACTGAATACAATGCTTAATCCTTAACTAATTACCATACAAAATTGAGAGGTGAGGTCAAGGATAAGAAAACATGTATCTGTGCCATGGTTAAGACTGCAGAATGTCACTCAAGATTGTACAAAACCAGAAAAGCAAAGCTAATCTAGGCAACATCAAAGAAGCAAACTAACACACGTTCAAGTAATCAGTTGGCAAGAGGCCTCATGTATGTGTGTGTTTCCCATGTAACAAGCATTCATGGTTATATACAAATTTGTATTGTTTATCTAATAATTTCTTGGCTCTAATTCCCTCAGCAACACGCGGGGTATCATCTAGTAAATATAATGTTTGGATCATCAGATGACTAATCATAAGGAAATGTTTATTTTGCTGAATATTACCCAACATTTATCTGCACTTTCTGTTAACCCCTTTGTTCAAAAATTGATTAACGATACCTCCCACTTGATCCCGGCCTGCGCACCTTTCATGGTCCGCCTCTCCTGGAGGCGACTATGATGGAGGATTGGGAGAAGTTATAGGAGACCCCTAGGTTGCATTTTCGTGGCACGCTGCGCACCAGGAGGTGTGTTGGGGATATAACTATTGGGTTAACCCGCCCAGGAGGGGCCGGGTTAAGTCCTTGGCGGTTCATCAAGAGAAAGCCCATGAAGATGCTTAAGACGGTAGCTCATTATGCAGACTCATCAAGGGCCTGGAGCCCAAAGGTGACTTAAGGCCCAAGCAAGTGTAAACCGCCATATATGTGTAACTTGTATTATAAGGCATGTGCAGTTAGTCATCGAGCCGGACACGTTGTTTATGAGCCGGCCGGGACTCTGTAAGCCGCCGAGTGTCGACCTGTGTATATAAAGGGACGATCCGGTGGTGACTTAGGACAAGAAAAAACAGATCGAAAGCTAGGTTAAGCGTATCCGCTCCCTGGTAATCAAAACATAAGCAATACCACCTCAAGCTGGATTAGGCCTTTACCTTCATGGCAAGGGGCCGAACAAGTATAAACTCCTTGTGTCCTTTGTCCTGTTTAACCCCTTTAAGCTAACCCTGTTGCGATGGCTCCACGACTAAGTCCTTCTGCTAGGACATCTGCCGTGAAAATTCCACGACAGTTGGTGCCCATCGTGGGGCCAGCGCACGGTGGTTTCGAGTTCTTATAGGGCAGCTTTGAAGGGATCAAGGGATATGATGTGGGCCGGATGACCAAGAGTTGTCGCGGCAAGCTCTACATCGACGACGCAGGCTGGGGCCCCGAGGTCGGCTCAATCGAGTATGGGTACCGGGTCCCCTTCGGTGGAATCCACATCTTCATCGGCAAGATCGGCGAACCAGGCCCTGAGCTGGACAACTGCACTGACGTCATCGAGACGGCTCAGCGTGCATGACCCGCCCGGGTTCAACCGGCCGTGAAGCGCACCATCGTTGGATTCATCCATGGGGGGGAATTTGAGGAAGGATCTATGTCTGGTCGTGAGACGTCCATCTATTTTGATGGTGAGTCGTCCACGGGCGAGACTACTTCGTTGTATCAACTGCAACATGGCAGGCTTGGGGGCTGTTCCGATGGCGATAGTATTCCGGACCCCTATGAGCCGCCGAACCGGGTCGCAATTTTCATGGCCGGTACACAGCCAAGGCAGAATTCTATGACTACGGCAGCAATGATTTTCGGGTTAGCAACGACAATGACAGCCGGGGCGAGAGGCCATGTGCGCCCGTCGGCTCAGGTCTTGTCTGACTTATTGGACAGTTTGACAACATTGTTAACAGCAGAGGTTAACCCGACAGATCAAGATCAGCATAGCGTGAAAGTTGCAAAACTGCGAGATCAGATAGCTTAAGCCAAGGAGGATTTGGCGGCTGAGGACGCAAGGATGACAACGGAACGAGCTGCTCTGGATGTTCAGGCACAACGAGTTTAGGGAGAGTCTTTTCGGCTCACGTTGGATTAGAACGCCTCAAAGGAGGTGATGAGAAAGAGGCACTGGAGTCGTCTGCCTACGGCTTACGAGGCAAGGAACCTCTTCAACACACCGGGTGCAGGGACCAGTGACCCACCAGAAGTAAACCGAGCGGTAACCACGCCTGGAGCTGGAGCGCCGGTTCAGCCACGCGTGACAGATCCGCTTCGTCTGAATAATATCCCACCGCAATATGTGCCGAAGCCGCTGGGTCATTATTCTAACCCTTTGGATAATATGATCGCTGCGGCGTCGCGATTGGCGGCTCTCCCGGTGGAAGGCGAGTCTCCAGCTGCGATTGAAACGCGTAGGGCTAGGGAGCTTCTTCAGACTGCATTGGTATAGTGGGAGGCTTATTCTTACAGTCATGAGAGGATTCACTCAACCCCTCGCCTAAGCCAGAGTTATAGCAGACACATCGATTCACCGGCCGTTTCAAGCAGTGAGAGACACTGTAACCCGCCCCGTGGACATGATCTGGCGCACAGTGGTGCTAATGCTCAGGATTTGGTGGATTAGTGCAGAGCGCGCTGGGAAGCTGAGCTGGCGGCTCAGCAAGGGGCTCATCAACGTTCTCCAATTTATCCAGCAACTTCGGTGGAGACGGGGGTAACCTCTAGAACCTTGGGAGTGCCATGTTTAGTGCTGGCTTTACGCAACGTACGTTTGCCCAAGGATTTCAAGGTTCCTCGTAAGGTGCCCAACTACAGAGCCAACTTACCCCCTGAAGCATGGGTTGAGAGTTATGAGATGGCAATGGAGCTGTTGGATGTTGACGATGTTGCATGCGCTAAGTACTTCACGATGATGTTGGAAGGGACGGCCCACACTTGGTTGAAAGGGCTGCCTGCTAACTCCATTGGGTCGTGGGCTGAGTTAAAAGACCGGTTTATCCAGAATTTTAAACATACATGCAAGCAGCCTATGTCGATTGTGGATCTAGATTCCTATATCCAAGAAGAAGGCAAGTCAACAACCCATTGGGTGCGCCGGGTCTCGACTATCCTGCATTCATCGGATCGTATCAATGCTGGCTCAGCAGTCTTGATGTTAGAGAAGAATTGCCGTTTTATGCCCCTTAAGCAGAAGTTAGGGTGGCTTAAGCGCCATTGCAATGACATGGGGGGTTTGATGGCGGCTCTGGTTAAGTATGCCGACTCTGACGATACCAAGGACCCCGAGTCCGAGGAAAAGCCGGGAAACGGAAAGAAGAGCGGCGGTAACACAGGGCGGCAGCATAATCTGGCGAGTTGGGGAGGCAATGGTAAGTGCAAAGCTTATAATAATTTAGATTTTGTGGCTAACACCAATACACAAAATAATGGACAACGGCGTAAGGGAAAGCCACCTCCACAGATTGGGGGGTCAGGATTCGATCTTGAATGGTAGCTGAATATGCCATGTCCAAGGCATGGTACACGGGAAAGGCCATCCACTCACCTCTGGAAGGATTGCTTCATTATGAAGGAGAACAGAAATTCCAATCTTTTTCAAAACAATCATGGGCCGGATGGCGGTTCAGGTTCCGGCTCTCACAGCCCGGGTTATGGTGGTGGAGGTTCTAATTCCGGTTTTCAAAGCCAAGGTAATCAAGGTGGTTACACTCAACAGAACAATCAGGGAAATCAACAACGGCAATCTGGTTATCAGAGTAACCCGAAGCAGTTGAATAGTGGGCAGTACCACGTCTTCACCACAAGTTTATGCAAGTGGGATCAAAACCTCCATAAAAGGGCAGTAAACATCGTTGAGCCGGCGGTTCCCCGTTACTAGCGATGGTCTGAGCAGCCCATTTGTGTGGAGTCATGAAGATCACCAGCCCATTTAGTGGTGGTGCCTCAGGTTGGCGGGTACAAATTCACCAAGGTGCTCATGGATGGAGACAGCAATATCAATATCCTTTACTATGAGACTTTTCGCCGCATGGGATGCTGACAAAAAATCTTAAGCCGTCGAATACAGTTTTTCACGGTGTGGTGCCTGGCAAGTCGCCATATCCGGTTGGTAAAATATCTTTGGAGGTTGCTTTTGGAAATGACTATGATTCCAGATCTGAGACGTTGACCTTTCAAGTGGTTAAAATCAAGAGCCCTTATCATGCTCTGTTTGAGCGGCCGACTTATGCTAAGTTCATGGCAAGGCCTTGTTACGTCTATTTGCAGCTGAAAATGCCAGGTCACAAGGGCACTATAACAGTGCATGGGAGTCGCAAGGTAGCCTTGGAGTATGAAGACGGCGATGTTGCTTATACTGAGTCTGTTTGTGCGACAGAGGAGTTGAAGTTTTACAAAGATAATGTTTACCCGGCAGATATGACATCTTTAAAGAAGCCAACCATAGAGCATGACCCTTTGTTGAAGTTTAAGTTAGCAGACGGCACCAGGCTAGTTGACTTTGTTCCTGGCGACTCATCCAAGCAGTTCAGTATCAGTGCTAATTTGGATTCGAAATAGGAAAGCACGCTCATCGGGTTCATCCCTGAGAACCGGGACATCTTTGCATGGAAGCCTTCAGACATGCTAGGTGTACCGAGGGAACTCGCTAAGCACACTCTTAATATTGATCCAAAGTTTAAGCCAGTCAAGCAATTCCTTCGCCGTTTCAATGAAGAGAGGCGTAAGGCTATTGGTGAGGAGGTTTCCCGGCTCTTGGTGGTTGGGTTCATTGTTGAAGTTTTTCACCCTGAGTGGTTAGCTAACCCGGTGCTGGTGCTTAAGAAAAACGGCACCTGGCGCATGTGTATGGATTATACGGATTTAAACAAAGCTTGTCCAGCTGATCCCTTTGCTCTCCCCCGTATTGATCAAATTATTGATGCTATGGCGGGTTGTGAGCGTCTGAGTTTTTTGGATGCTTATTCTTGTTATCATCAGATCAAGATGGCAGTTAAAGACCAGGAGAAGACAGCCTTTATCACCCCCTTTGGAGCCTTCTGCTATGTATCCATGCCTTTTGGGCTCAAGAGTGCCCAGGCGACTTACCAGCGATGTGTGCATAATTTTCTTCATGATTAGATCGGGCGCAATGTTCATGCCTCTATGGATGATATTGTGGTAAAGTCCAAGAAGAAGGAGACCCTGATTGATGATTTGAAGGAAACCTTTGACAATCTCCAGGTTTATAAGATGATGCTTAACCCGGCTAAGTGTGTTTTTGGTGTACCAGCTGGTAAGCTTTTGGGTTTTCTGGTTTCATAACGGGGCACTGAGGCTAACCCGGAGAAGATAAAAGCCATCACCTCTCTAGCTAAGCTGATGTGTATCAATGATGTTCAGCGGTTAGCGAGTCGTATTGCGGCCTTAAGCCAGTTGGGTGAGAAAGCTATTCCTCTGTATCAGATGATGAAGAAGACAGATCACTTTGTCTGGAGTGATGCTGCTGATCAGGCATTTGAGGCCTTGAAGAAACAATTGGCTGAGCCGCTAGTTCTTGCTGCCCCTATTGATAAGCGGCCTTTATTATTATATGTGGCTGCCAATAGTCGAGCTATCAGTGTAGCCATTGTGGTGGAAAGAAAGGAGTCAGGGAAAGAGCATCCGGTTCAACGGCCGATTTACTACATCAGTGAGGTCCTTCTTGAGTCCAAACAAAGGTATCCGCATTGGCAGAAGCTTGTATATGGGATTTTTATGGGTAGCCAGAAGCTTAAACAGTATTTTCTGGGCATCCTATCATTGTGGTTAGTTCTGCCCCTTTAGGGGATATCATTCAAAACAGAGAAGCCACGGGTCGGGTAGCCAAATGGGCCATTGAGCTTGGACCTCACGGTTTAAAGTATGTGCCCCGTACAACCATCAAGTCTTAAGCGCTTGTGGATTTTATCAATGATTGGACAGAGTTGCATATGCCTGAGGAAAAGCCGGATAACACATATTGATTTATTCACTTTGATGGGTCAAGGCAGTTGGAGGGCTCGGGGGCTGGAGTTGTCTTAACTTCCCCGCGAGGTGATAAATTTTCTTATGTTCTCCGGTTGATGCTCCCTTGTACTAACAATGCAGCTGAATATGAAGCCTTGCTCCATGGTCTTCAGATGGCTAAGGAAATGAACTTAAGCCGGGTTAGGTGTTTCGGTGACTCAGATCTGGTGGCTCAACAAGTCTCTGGCACTTGGGACTCTTAAGGATCCACTCATGGTGGCTTATCATCGAGAGGTTGATGCTATTGCGAGTCATTTCAAGGGTTATCAAGTTGAACACCTTGATCGCAGGAAAAATGAGGCGGCTGATGCTTTAAGCTGGTTAGGGTCTCAGCGTAAGTCGGTGCCACCTAACACTTTCTTGGATATTCCGCATAACCCTTCTGTTAAATTGCCTACAGAGGAGGATCTTGCTATTCCTGACCCGAAGCACAACTAGTGGCGGCTCTTCATGCTATTCTTGATTGGATAGTTCCATATTTGGCTTATATGACTCGGGGCGAGTTACCTGAGGATGCACCTTTGGCCAGGCAGATAACCCGGCGGTCTAAGTCAATGACTATTGTCAATGGAGAGTTGCATCATCGCAGTATTACAGGGGCGTTTCAACGTTGTGTTTCTCCTGAAGAAGGATGTGAGATTCTATGAGAGATTCATGAAGGAGATTGTGGTCATCATGCCAGCTATAAGTCTCTTGTAGCCAAGGCTTTCCGTCATGGGTTTTATTGGCTGGCGTCTCACGCCGATGCTGAGGATCTAGTTAGTAAATGTGATGGGTGTCGGAAGTTTTCACGCCGAGCTCACGTGCCGGCTCAAGAATTGAGGATGATTCCAATTACTTGGCCATTTGCAGTCTGGGGGCTCGATATGGTCGGGCCTTTCAAAAGTTCCAAAGAAAAAAAGACACACCTTCTGGTGGCGGTTGACAAGTTTACAAAGTGGGTTAAGGCAGAGCTGGTTAGTAAATGTGACGTAGCGATGACGGTTCAATTTATTAAAAAGGTGATTTTCCGTTTTGGCTTTCCCCACAGTATTATAACTGATAATGGAACTAAACTATCCAAAGGTGTTATGGAAGAATTTTTTCAACGTGAGCATATATGTCTTGATGTATCATCAGTGGCTCACCCCAGTCTAATGGTCAAGCTGAGAGAGCCAATCAAGAGATCCTGAGAGGCATTAAGCCTCGGCTTATGGTTCCTTTGTAGAGGACGCCGGGTTGTTGGGTCGAGGAGTTACCTTCCATGTTATCGAGTATCAATACTACCCCAATAGATCTATGGGTTATATGCCTTTCTTCATGGTTTACAGAGCAGAGGAGGTTCTCCCTAGTGACATCCGTCATGACTCGCCCCACATGGTGGCTTATGTTGAAGCTGACAATGAAAAAGCACGTCAGGATGCACTTGACCTGTTAGATGAGGAGCGTGACCTTGCAGCGGCTTGTTCAGCGATTTACCAGCAAGATCTGCGCCGTTATCACAGCCGCCGGGTTAAAACCAGAACTTTTCAAGAAGGTGACTTGGTGCTTCGGCTTATCCAGGATCAATCTGATATGCACAAGCTATCCCCACCTTGGGAAGGGCCCTTTGTGGTTAGAAAAAATCTGAACAATGGGTCATACTACCTTATCGATGTTCGAGACCGCAAGGACTCATGCACGTTAGAGGAGGAAACCCGCCGGCCATGGAATATTGCTCATCTACGGCCTTATTGTACCTGAGCCACAGGCTCACCTGATGTACATATTTTGACAATGTATATGTTATGATTAATATAATAAAGACGGCATCCCTGATAATTCAGGGCCTCTGTCGTTTCATTTCTCAGAAATTGAGTCTTTCTTTTATATGATCACTTAAAGGCTTGATACCAAGTTACAGGGACCAAAGAGAGTTTGTTGCACAACACGACTCAAACATAGGTACCCGGCGAGCACAACTCACAAATATATCACTTGGGGGCTTCCTGCTCATCGAGCATAGCTATGATTACCCTTGTTAATCCGGCTTATGTGCCCGGAATATAATGTTACTTGGGGGATCTTTGTTCAACGGACAAGAGTTTTTATGACCCTTGTAATAGGCTTAAAAGCCAGGTGTATTCACCTAAAAACCCGAGTTATCCTGCCTTTTTAAATCTGCCACTCCGTCCAGGTAATCCTGGAACAACCCGCTGTACTTTTGACAAATCAATCTTATATAGACCCTGAATTGGTCAAAGTTAAAACGACGTTATGTGAGGTATGGCTTATAAGGTTTCTATGAAGGTTTAACTCAGTAGCTGTGCAGCCCTTGAACGCACTTGATTTTTAGGCCTGGCCACCTATGACAGCCTTGATTTTTCGATTTTTGATTTGAACATTTTTTGAGATTCCTCTCCTATGACATATTGATACATGGTTAAAAATGAAGGAGGGCTATGCCTTCTGGATTATACATGAAATTACCCGGTGTTTATTAACCCGACCTGGCTTTAAGACTATAAGTCACCAAGATATAATGATTTCATATGCTTGGAAGTTCTACGCTCTAAGTTTGGGATATTACCCCTTGCTGCATATGGCGTATTAAGCCGGCGATATGTGTCAACTTACACAGAGTTTTGTATGCTCAACCTTTTGGGGTTTTCACCCTTATTCCGTTGGTCTGCTAAGCCGGCGGTGTATCACAGGTATGATATTTTTATTGAAGGTCATGATTAAACCGGCCCTGGTTATGGACTATCTTTAGCCACCAGTGGTTTTTATAAGGTATTATGATCCATCCTGCGGTAAACCGCTAGGATCCTTGTCATGTGTCTGTGTGCAGGTACAATAAGTAAAGTGGAGCACGTAGTCGATGAAATAATAAACATAAGTGGCAGATCTTCAACTTGACAGATCAGTAGTATCATGCAAAACAAAGCATGCACGATGGCATGGCAAATCAAGAGTTTAACTAATCCTATTACAAAGGCATCTAATGCCCCACAGGAATAATTGTCTTAGCAGTTTTGCGGAAAGCAAATGCTAAGCCGACCCATGGCTTATGACTCTTGACCTTGCTGAGTTGAAGGTTGCGGCTCGTCCATCACTGGTTCATCTGCCTCCTTTTCACCCAATGGCTGGAAGTCAGTGGTCGACCAGTCGATCCCAGTTAAAGCTCTAAATACAGCTTCATCACTTATAAGTGTGGATGGGTCAACATCAGGGGCATAAGTGTGCTTACGGATCGGAGGCGTCAGGTCTGGAGCATCATGAGTCGGCGCCTTCACCTTCTTATTGTTGGCATCATAAACTGGTTGGTAATGTGTAAGATCAGTGTCTTTAGCCAGTTTGCTAGCCAAAGAGCACATTCCCCTTGTAAGGGTGGTGAAGTCATCTGCAGTGAAGGGTAATAGAACTGCATTCATATTCTTCTTTAGATGAGGAAACAACCTTTGCCTTCAAAGCACGGGTTCGTCCATAGTTGGGGCCATAGATGTCTCTCTTCTCAGACAACTGGAACTCATGTGTGTTGAGCCTCTCAAGTATGTCAGATGGATCGAGATCTTTGAAGTCAGGACGTTCTTGTATCATCAGGGCCAGCATGTCGAATGAGCTATCAAGTGATCTCAGGAGCTTCTTGACGTTTTCGTGCTTAGTGATCTCAGTGGCGCCAAGTGCGCGAAGCTCATTTGTGATATCAGTGAGGCGATCAAACATGAGCTGGACATTCTCATTGTCGTTTCTCTTGAAGCGGTTGAAGAGGTTGTGAAGAACATCAATCCTTGAATCTCTCTGAGTTGAGACGCCTTAGTTGACCTTGGAGAGACAGTCCCAGACCAGATTCGTAGTTTCCAGTGCACTCACACGGCCGTACTGTCCTTTGGTCAGATGACCACAGATGATGTTCTTGGCAGTCGAATCTCGTTGAATGAACCTCTTGACATCAGCAGCGGTGACACCTTCACCGACCTTGGGAACACCATTCTTGATGACATACCAGAGGTCGACATCAATGGCTTCAAGATGCATGCGCATCTTATTCTTCCAGTAGGGGTAATCAGTGCCATCAAAGACTGGGCACGCAGCGGAGACCTTGATTATCTCTATAGTTGACATAGCTAAAACTCCAGGTGGTTAAACCGAATCACACAGAACTAGGGAGCACCTTGCTCTGATACCAATTGAAAGTGCTAGTTATCGACTAGAGGGGGGGATAGGCCATTTTTATAAAAGTCTTCAAAACACGAGGTCTTTGAAGACAAACATTAGAAATGAACCTATTGATATGCAGCCGAAGATAGACTACACTAGACAAGCCATAGTCAAGTAAGCAATGTAGTAAAAGCACGAAGACTATCAACAACTAGGTAGTATGGATCAGGATGGAAGACAGTATGAAGCCAAACAGTAAATAGTCTTCACTAAGTGAAGTCAAACAGATCATACAAGCAAGAAATGACTTCATGAAGAGGGACTGTAAAGTAAAGGGAAGTGGAGGATAGAACTAGTTGCTTGGTGAAGACAAGGATTTGGTAGACCAGTTCCAGTTGCTGTGACAACTGTACGTCTGGTTAGGGTGGATGAGATTTAACTCACAAGACCACGTCTTCACCTTATTCTCCTTGAGCTAAGGACACCCAGTCCTCGCCCAATCACTCTGGCAAGTCTTCAAGGTAGACTTCCAAACCTTCACAGACTCCGTTCACCGGCGATCCACAATGACTCCTGGATGCTCAAAATGCGACGCCTAATTGGCTGGAGGATTCACAGTCCTCAAGTGTAACAAGTCTTCAAGTCATGTGGACAGAAAGACTTCAGTGATGCCTAACACTCTTTGGCTCCGGGTGTTTTGGGCTTTGTCCTCACAAGGATCTCTCTCTCAAATGCTTCGGAGGTGGGTTGCTCTCAAACGACAAAAGCCGAATCAAAAAGGGACTACTACCTATGTTATCCTGCAATTCTCACAAACACATTAGTCCCTCAACCAAGTTTGTCGTCAATACTCCAAAACCAACTAGAGGTGGCACTTTATCATAATTAGTAAGCCACTTTATCATGTTCCAAGATATGTGTCCAAGTCATAGAAAGCGTCAATAAAAAAATCCAAGCATGTGTTTACATTCCGAGATTCCTCCATATAGAGTTATCTTTGCCAAAAAAACAATTTGGGTTGATAACTTCCAATGGACCATCAAGAAAGATGATGCCATTGTGTGAAAAACTGTAATGCACCATTGAGCGATATTTTCAGTCTTCCGTTTCCAAATAGTATGTCATAGTGATATTGGGCAAGCCTCTAGAGTGGCCTGATCTTCATGAATTAGAGGTGGATTTGAGGGAAAAACACGGTGAACCTGAGAGGAAACACGAGGGGAAACACTTGAATCAACACACATAGATGCAAATAAAGATACACATACATAGTTCCTTGATCCAAATCATCCAAAGAGAGAGATGAAACAAGATAGGGTTCTTCCCCAAGTCCTAGAACAAGGAGAGCTTGATACTTCTATGCTTCTATGAAGCATTTCTCCTCCACAAGTGGAGATCTTTATGATTCACTTAGGGAATCCTTCTCCCATTAGGAGGCCTTGTTGAGTTAGAGTGATACTTCTCACAAAGGAGGTTTTGTTCCTCTAGGAGGAGATAGATCCCACAAAGGGGAGGAACACAAGCAAAGCTCTATGGTTTTAGTTCTAGTCTTTGCTAGCCCTAAAATGGAGGGGTGGAGGGATATATGGTGCAAGGCATGAATGGGTAAGTGAGGGGAAAAGGGTAAAGTTACATGTGCTTTGCCCAATTTCTGCACGCATGAGCACTATCGGACAGTATGGTTGGGACTGGACAATATGGTGGCAACAGAAGGTTTGGAGCCTTGCGCAAATGTTAACCGGACTGTCTGGTCATCCGTCCGGACTGTCTAGTTGTGCGGTATTGCAGCATTTCTTCAGTTACTCTGTCTTCTCCCATCGCCGCTTCCATGCTTCCCTCTTGGATGGCATAGTCATACTCTTGTGCTTGAACTCCTTCTTAACAAGTGTGATACTCCGCTAAAACTTATGTATGCACGGGTAAGGATGGTTAGGTAGTATACCATCCAAGAGAGTTTCAAGTAAACACGTGTAAAGGAGAAGATTCGCCTTAATACATATGAAGTAGATGTTGTGTATGTCTATTTTTAGCGAAGACCATCATGGCTAGCTTTATTCTGAAAACAAAATTACATCATTTAGAAGCGCACAGACCAAACATGCCATGGGCTCACCAGGCCAACTAAGAGAAGTATTATTACAGCAAAAAAATTTAGATAACATGCGATGCTTGGTTCACTGAATGAAAACAATGTTTAAAAGAGACCTTCCCAGTCAAGCAGCTACGTCCACACACTCTACAAAGATAGCCAATGTTGCATCCCACCATTGAGATTGGTTATACAGAAGTTAATCACATAAGTGAGTTTAACTCGGCTTCCACTCGATTAAATCCCAAAGCATTAGCAAAATTGAGCATGTCTCTCATTGCTATTGCTTCGGTGGTCTTCACATCTGCAACAAAACCGAATATATTTGCATCGGGCAGCTAGGAATGTACCTCTACAATCTCTCAACATGGTTGTCATGGCTCCTGCACCATCCTCAGTAACACAATTGCATCAACATTCAGTTTCATGAACTTGAAGTCCGGTTTTGTCCATCTCCGCACTTCTGCCATGTTGTTCCATCAGGAGGAACTTTGAAAATTTGCCGCTATACCAATACCGTCACAGACCACCAAAAAGGACGGTATGACTCGTTGTGTGTAATTTGTCGCTTGATCCACCACAAGTATACCGGTAAAACAAGAAGGGCTTGTTTCACTTCCAGATTTTGCGCATAATAAGCAACAGAGACAACAGTAGAAGGAGGAGATGTTCCAATATGACAAAACCTGATTGGTCAATCATGACAACATCATCAATGATCTCCATCATCCCTAAGCGGTTCCATAGTTCCTCCGCGAGATTATATTGGAATAGGAGATGTTTAAGATCTGTTGTTCCTTGATGGCAGATTGGACAAGCACCATGAGTCCCTACATGCCGGATTTTCAAAATTGATTTTAGAGGGATGATCCCATGTTATGATCTCCATCTACAAATTTGAACATATTGGACAAAATGTTTTAACAAGGGTGTGTGAGCTTATAGATCCAACTTCGGGGACTTGGGATGAGGAACTTATACAGAGCATTTTCATTCCCATGGACGCCCGTCGAATACTAGAATTTCCACTGAATGTGCAAGCTTTTGATGGCTTTATTGTATGGCACCATGAGAAAAGAAGGATGTTTTCAATTCATTCGACCCACCATATGTAGTTGATACACAGTTCTCGACCACATGCAATGGCGTCCTAGAGCCAAGGAGGATCTACAACTCCGGTTGTGTGGAGTGCTCTTTGGAAGATACAAGTTTCACATGGTGATGTTCATGGGAGGCTCCGCATCACATAATCAATAGATTCCAAGACAGAACAATAAACCAGATCCCTTCTCATTGAAGTTCCACAAAGTGTTCTGTAACAATAATAGTGTTCCTCCACAAAGGAATTTGATGACATAATTTCCAATTCCAAAGTATTTCAAAATATAGCATGGAATGCCTAAGTAGACATCATCTACCTTCCTTTGGATTGTTTGAATGTAAATAGTGTTGCTATTATATTCCATAATACATGACATGGAAGCAAAAAACAATTGTCCAATTTTTATTTCAAAAAGTAGTGATAGATAAAAAACTTGCCCAATACATTAACATTGAACAAATACCTCAAATGAAAGGCAATTTTCCTTGTCCTTGGAGTGATTCCAATTTCCCCCCATAAACAAGTGATGCATAATAATATACACTCACTTGAATTCCTTCTCATGCAAGCTTGCTATAATTACCACACACACACACACACAAATCTCTCCACTAGGGAAGTCAGGACATAAGTTGACGATCTACCTGGACCTCCTTCTCGATTGGCTTTCCTCCGGTACTAGTACTAGTACTTCAGCCTCCCATGATTCCCGTGCTTGCAGACCGCAAGGCTCCTCCACAATCTCAAAGCCCCGCGCATCCTTATCAAGCTCGACATCGCCCGTGCCTTTGACATGGTGTCTTGGCCCTTACTCTTCGAGGTCCTCGCGCACCTGGGATTTGGCCATCGTTGGCGGGCATGGGTTGCCATCCTCCTCTCGACCTCCTCTTCGAGAGTGCTCATCAACGGCTCCCCTAGACCGCCCATTGATCATGCTTGTGGCCTTCGACAAGGCGATCCCGTCTCACCCATGCTCTTCGTTCCGGTGATCGACGTCCTCAACACCTTGGTCCAGCACGCGAGCAGGCACAGCATCCTCCAGCACCTCACCGCTAGGCGTGCTATCCCTAGCATCTCTCTGTTTGCGGATGACGTCGTCCTCTTTTTTCACCCCGATCACCGCGACCTCTAGGCTGTCTGGCGCATTCTCGAGCTGTTCAGCCATGCATCTGGCCTCAAGACCAACTTTGCGATGTGCTCCACTACTCCTATTTGCTGCACCACTGAGGTGGCCGCCCTCGCGGGCGAGACACTCTCCTGCTCGACCAAGGCGTTCCCCATCAACTACCTAGGCCTCCCCCTCTCTATGAGGAAAATTGGTACTGCGGCGCTCATGCCTCTTGTCGAGAAGATGGCCAAGCACCTGAGCTCCTGACAGGCATTCCTCCTCTCCCGCGGCGAGCGTCTCGCCCTCATCCGCCACGTCCTCTCTGCCATGCCATTTCACCTACTTCTCATTATGACCCTCTCGGCCCCGATCCTCAAGCTTACCAATCGTCTGATCCGAGATTTCCTGTGGCACGGTCGTAAAGAGGCTCGCTCCAGCAACTGCCTTGTCAACTGGCCGCTCGTCTGCCGCCCTCTCGAGTTCAGTGGCCCGGGCATGCGCGACATCCAGCGCACCGGCATCTCCCTTCATGTTCGCTGGCTATGGCTGCGCATCACTGACCCATCCCGGCCCTGGCACCACCTCCACCTGACGGATAACGCCAGCGTTCGCGACATTTTTCGAGCTTTCCACCACCTAGACCATCGGCGACGGCCGCACATGTTGTTTCTGGACCGATCACTGGCTTGATGGCAAATCCATTGCCGAACTTGCGCCGAGCCTAGCCGCGCTTGTTCCTCGTCGCCTCCGCGCCAAGTGTCTGGTTCATGATGGTCTCCAGAACCGGGCCTGGATCCATGATATCCGCGGCGCGCTGAATGTGGTGACCACTGTGGAGTACGTTGAACTCTGGAGGCGCCTCCTCCAGGTGAATTTCTCCCCCAGCCCGACTCGCTACGATGGCGCTGGACTGACAGCGGATCCTACTCGGCCAAATCATGCTACCACGCCCTCTTCCAAGGCTCCATCGCTGACCCGAAGTGGAGGCTCACTTGGAAATGTTGGACACCCGACGACAACAAGATCTTTCTCTGGCTTGCGAAGCAGGATCGTTGTTGGACGGCCACAAGACTTGCTCGGCACGGCCCGCCCCATCCGTCTACTTGCATGCTCTGCGATCAGGATGCCGAGGACATTCACCATCTACTCGTGGCGTGCCCCTTCTCCAAGGAAATCTGGTGTCGCGCCTACTCTTGGTGTCGCCTTACCACTGCCCCCCCCCCCCCCGACGGCACCATCCCCCTCTTTGATTGGTGGCGTTCTGCGACAGACTCCGTGCCGCGCTCTCTCCGGAAGGCTCTCGCCTCGATCGTCCCAATCATTACGTGGGCGATTTGGAGGCACCGAAATGCATGCATCTTTGATCATCGCCAACCCTCCATCAACATTCTGCTAGCTACCATCCAAGATGAAGTGCGCGCCTGGGCCATGGTCGGCGCCAAAGGGCTGCAAGCACTACTCGATGTAATGTAGACCGCGTGTATTGGGGCTGAGAACCCCCTCCCTCTACTCTCGGGAGCCTTCGACTTGCCTCTTTGCGCACAAGTCGCTGGATCCCTAACCCTGTAACTTTCACTCTACCTATCAATGCAAAGACACCCTTAGGTGTATTGGAGAAAAAAAACGATTCCGGTGCTTGCAGAAATAACCTGGGCAGCACTATATTCCTTGATTCCCGTGTACAGAAAAGCAATCATTTGATCTTCCGGTGCATGTACTAGCAATTGGACAGACAAAGTAAAAGTCTGCACTAGCAGGTGAAGTGGTACCACCCCGCGTGGTGCGGTGCGGTGCGGTGCTATTCCTCATGGTTGATTTGCTACTCAAGGATTCACTCTGGTTGTCTGTCCCCTTGCTGCCGTCGCAGGATGGAACACCATGCCTTCCTCTGGCTCTGCCATTGACCCACGTACTGTGGCAGCTGGAGATGATCTTACTAGTACGGACACCCTACAAAAAGGCAATTACTACTCCCTCCGGTCCTTTTTACTCCGCGTATTAGATTTCTGTCAAGTCAAACTCAACCAAATTTGACCAAATTTATATAGAAAATATAAACATCTATAATACCAACTATATATACAATGAAACTACATTTCCTAATGAATCTAACAATATTGGTTTGGTATTGTGGATGTTGATACTTTTTTCTATAAATTTGATCAAAGTAAAGATATTTTGACTTCGAACAAATCTTATATGCAAAGTAAAAAGGACCAGAGGGAGTACTACTAGTACGTACTCCTGCATCCCACGAACGTAATTTGCTCGGCAGTTTCTCGCAAAACATAGTTGTCAGCATCATGATTAGATTTGCTTAAAATGTGCCAACACTGGTTTGCATGCATGCAACGTAGTCGAGCGAGTGCTCATAGGATCTCTCGTTTCATGCAAGTACTAGTACTACTCCAAGCTAAAAGTAATTAACATACGGCTTACATGTGCACTTGCTTAATTCTTTCTATTCCGTATGGCCTACATGTCAGGTCCACACAGAATCTGGTTCGCGGTTAACCGAACAAACAAGACCGACATATTTTGGTTAATAAGGTTCGGTTTATAATTTTGCTATGATTATTTCGATGCTTATTTTACATACATCAAAATTTAAAAAGCCTGAATAAACCGAACCGAGATAACAATATAAACCAAACTCCACCCCTACGGAAGACCATGGAAGCCATCTTTCTTTAAACTTTGCACGTAAATATAATAATAGACCATGTTTGTTACAAAAAAATAAACCGTTGACATGGCGTGTACAGTTAACAACAAAATTGGGAAAACACACCAGAAGGGTAAAATGTGGCACACGTTTGCTTAAATCGAGTATAAATTGAGAATTTTCATCAAATGGGTAATATATGTCACAAACTTAGGGATAAAACTGGAATGAACTCTTTTTTGATATCTTTTCATCACGGGTGTGTCTAGATCTAGTTTCGTAACCAAAGCTTAGTGTATGCTTCTAGGTGTGGAACTAACCCACCAGGTTCAAGTCCTAGACTTTGCATTGGTGGTCGCATTTTTCTGAATTTATTTCAGGTCTTTCGACAGTGTGCATTCCGTGGAGGAGACAATTCACATCGACAACGAAGGTGTCTGTGGCGACTTCGTCAATGTCAAGATGATATGTTGGTTCGGTCTCTCGGAGGTGCTCATAGGGATAAAGTATGTGCGTGTACGTGCGTTCGTAGAAGTCAGTGTATGTGTGTATGTATGAGTGTATGCATCTATAACGTGTTAAAAAAACATCCGTTTCATCCAGCGCGTTGTCTCGATCATCTGTGGCTTTCAAATAGTAATTAGTTTTTGATTCCTCGATCGATCGGTGAGCTTGATATGGTGTCAGTAGGTTTGTGAAGTATTTCTCTCGTTCAGAATTAGTTGACACTCAAATGGAGTAGGATCAATCGATCAATTAGCTCGATATACGGGGTCAATGAGTATGTGAACTATAGCATGCGCTAATCGCTTATTTTTTCCCGTCGTTTTCTGGTGTGCGGTCCCCTTCTTTCTCTTCGGACCCCCATCAATTGCGGCTGCCTCGCCTGCCCGCCCTGTCCAAGCAACCTCCTTTGTCAGTCATTCGCCACCGGGGTCTATTCCTCGTCTTTCTTGACGCCGGCAACCACCCCGCATCCGCATCCGCACCCCTCAACCCCTTTCCCCTCATCTACCGATAATGCCCCAGTCATACGCGCCGTCTCCGTCTCCAACAGTCCTAGGTTGCTGTCGTTGGGACGTGGACTCCCCGCCCATGGCTTAAAGTTGCATTGTTTCATTTCTCCCTCCGCAAATCCAGTGGCGGCGCAAAAGATTTTAAACAACCGAGGGACAAAAAATGCGATGATGGTATAGTTTTGGACGCGAAGCCGTCCGAATAATATATGTTGCATTTCACCCACAAGTTGATCGCATCAAAATCAAGCCAAACACACACATTTTCCTTCTTCTTTTTTACAGTGTGTCATAGCTCACGACCAGATCGTTTCTACTAGTAAAGGTAGCCGGACGCTGACCTAAAAACACTGACTAGAAGTTGATCATCACAAAACCACCAACACGGAGCTGACCACTCCCTCCGAAGGAAAGCTTGCATTAACTCCAACACAAGCAGGATGTGGGAGCAGTGGAAGGCAAACATCCCCTGAAGCCCCGAGCATTGGTTTTACGTGAACCAGTTTGAAAAGTCAAAGATACGATACGGGTAATCATGGTGCTCTCCCCTGCGGTGGTAGAAGGCTGGTTGGCTCTGTACGAAGCCTTTTCCGCCCGCTCTTTCCCCCGTCCGCTCCTCCCCGTCGCGCACCTGCTCTACCTTGTGGCGTGCCTGCTCTCTCTATATAAGCGGCGGCATACACTTTGGGCTCCTCATTCTCTCACGCGCTCTCCTTCTCCTCTGCCATCCTTCCTGCCTGGTGGCCGCCGAAGCAATGCGGCCCGAGAAGAGCACCGGCGGCGCGCCCCCCTGCCAAGACAGGTATGCCTATACCTCTTCGGGAACCGTCTCTGTCCGCTGCTCTGCGTCCCTTCCTCCCTCTTCTCCCCTGCTGCTGATTTGACATGTTTTGCTCAATTCTCGGTTTCCAAACATGCTCGCTGCTTCTCGACCTCACCTCCTTCTCCTTGTCGACGGCTGGAAGTACCAGTGACGCCCCAGAGTAGATCTACCAAGCACAGGCCAACGATTGCTCGACGTCACTCGAACAGATACGCCCATCAGGTTAGGCCTTGACGAGCCGCCACCTCACCCTTCTGTTTTGGTCTGTTGCAGTTTTCTCAAGTTCGAGCTCGAATTGGTGTTTTCAGGGAGCGTGGCCATCAGCAGGGGGCATGCGAGGGCGCCGGTTCCTGCACATCCCGGTGTGTCTCTAGAACCATCATTTTTTTGTGATCTACACAAGGGAGAGCTTGGTGGAACAAGTGCTGCTCGAGAGCAGGTCGACCGCGCACTGCTCTGCTCTGCGTCCCTTCCTCCGTGTTCCTCCCCTATAGCTGATTTGACATGTTTTGCCCAGTTCTCGGTTTCGAAACATGCATGCTCGCTGCTTTCTCCTCCTCGTCTTCTTGAGGATGGCACGTAGTAGTACTAGTGCCGCTCGAGAGCAGATGGACCGCGCACGAGATGATCGCTCCTCATCCATCTCTGGCCCCGCTACGCTTAGGCCTCGGCGAATCGGCACCTCACCTTGTCCATTTTGCTTTGCTACAGTTTTACTCAAGTTTGAGTTCGATTTGATTTTTGCAGGGAGCGCGGCCATCAGCAGGGGGCAGGCCAGTGCGTCGGTACCTGCACATCAAGGTGTGCCTCTAGCACGGTCATTTTTTTAGGAGTTTACTTGTGATCGACACAAGGAGAGTTGGCACGAGAGCTTGTTGGAACTACTAGTATTTCACATCGATTTTGGTTGAAATTTGTCTTCAGCTCTCGGTTTCCTAACATGTTCCAGCGAACACATCCTCACTTCGCTGTCGACTGCATGCAGGTGTTACTGCTAGTGCCCTTTGTGAGCAGGCCAACCACGCATCACTTGTCGCCCCGCCACACCCATCAGGTTAGGAACCAGCACCTCGATCTCCCTTGTCTATGCCTTGATATCGCTATGTTGGAGGATTTGTGAATTTCGAGTCGGAATTATATTTTGCAGGGATCGTCATCAATAGGGGGCAGCCAAGGGCGCCATTTCCTGGACATTCAGGTTTGTGTTTAGAACTGTCGCGTTTTCTGATGATTTCACTTGTGATCGGAAGGGGGATTTTGTGTAAGAGCTTTCATGGATTCAAACTACTTGGGGAATTATTTGTTGCAGGGACAGGAAGTACTAGCATGACCCGGGGCCAACACATGTCATCGTCCTTCGTTTCAAATTCATCCAGGCCCTTGTCAGGTGCGTGTTGTGCATTGTTCAGAGCCTTGTCTCGATCTGTTGAGAAATTTGGCGCATGGCGCTCTACATGTTTGCCATCTTTCGTGCAACTGCAGCAATCAAAATTCACCTCGTATTACTGCCGATTTGACACCCGTTTTGTTCATGGTTTCACATTGTTTTTGCTTCACTATTTGTTCGAAATATCTGTTGCAGGAAGCACTGCTATGATCTTGGGGCAGGAGCTTTCTTCTTTCATTGCAAATGCACTCAGGCCCTCATCAGGTGCGTGCGTTGCCTTGTTCAAAGTCATCCTGAATCTCGTATCCCGTATCTACTACCTGTTGAGGCATTTGGCGCATGGCGTTCTATATGTTTCGTGCAACTGCAGCAATGAGCAATCAAATCATTTTGTTCACAATTGACATTTGGCGCATGGCAATTTGACACCCATTTTGTTCACAATTGACATCCTTTTTCTTCAGTTTTGACAAACTTGCTTCAGTTTTGACATCGTTTTGTTTGAGCGAATTCATCCTCAACGCGTCTTGATGAACTTGCTTGTCGTTCGATTGCAGGTACCAGCAGTACCCCTCTTGGACAGACTGCGCATGGCTTCTCTACCCATACCCCGGCACGCCCATCAGGTTAGTAGCCTGTAGCAAACCATCACTTCATCCTCATATGCCTAGATTGTTCATTCCATTTGGAACGATTGATTGCTACAGGGTCACGGGTCCTGTGCCAGGGACAGGCCACCAAGATGGCACCACTTTCTTCGATACATCCTTCGTCTGCTGCTGCAAGTGGTTGGTTTCTCCTCCCAGTTCTGCTTCTTTGTTTGCTGCAGATTTTGATGAATTCGGGGCTGGAATTGTTGATTGCAGTGAGTAGGGTCACGAACAGGGGCCAGACCAGGCCTTCCATGTCTTTTTCAGGTGTGTCCATTGCAATGTTCAGACTCGCCCATATTTGTTCCAAATCCCGTATCGATCTGTTGAGGTATGATGCATGTCGCTCTACATGTTTGCAGGTAACACCTCCTCGTCCCGAGCAACCGCTCCTCCTCGCACCTCACCAAGAACCAGGGATCTACTCGCCAACTTCATCGGCAGTGATCTCTTAAGCTCTCCATGGACTCCTCCAATCCTAGAAAATGACCCAAGCCTCAGTCTAACCCTTGCGCCCCCAGGTGCGTTCATCAACGTTCATTTGGTTGTGCGTGTACGAATTGAATGTGTTACGTGCTCTGACATGTGGTTCCATGCACAGTTGTGATATCAGAGGAGTTGAGTGCTTTGGAGGAAGAGACCTCTGATGATACTAATGGCCAAGGTACTTCTGTAACATTGCAGATATTAGTGTATCCATTTGTTTTGCACCTGGTGACTGACAGTTTGGTATCGAATTAGTTATTGCAGGCACCGTCCTCGTCGAGGAACCAGGTGTGCCCAATTTACTGTCCAAGTTCATCGATGGCAGCTTCTTTGATCGGGAATGGGTGACATCAATACGAGAAAACAACGCTCGTTTGAATCTGATACTCGCCACTCCCGAAGGTGCTTCATCCTTTCTTGTGCTATTCCTTTGCTGCATGGCTCGATAGAATCTGGTACAAAAGCAGTAATGTTGTTTTTATTTGTACGGAGAAGAGGAAACAAGAAGCTTCTTGTTGAAAGACTACTCCTCATGCCCCTCGTGCAAGGCCCGTCCATCAGCGGTGGTAGAGGCCCCCATCCGCCACGTTTGCCTCTGTATTCCATGCAAAAAAGACTTGGTCCCGAACAGTTGTCGTGCGTGCAACATTCTGCATTTTTTCTCAAATCTCGTGGATCTTCTAGCTGGTACACTGCTTGTCAACCTGAGGTCTTGGCATATAATCTTTGTGATGATGTTTGAATATGGAGGTTGATGTTGTTTGCGTCTTTTAGAAAAGAAGAGGCGTCAGGAGGCAGGGGATCCACCAAGGGCAGGGACGGAGCTCGCAAATCTCCGAAGCAGGGTGACAAAATAAATATGGGACAACCCGATGATCTTCCCGCAGTACTACCTCCAGAAGCCATCACCACAGTCGCCTGGTCTGCATGCGCCGCCGATGCCATATTATCTCAGATGCCCGGTGTGCAAGGCGCGCGATGCCACGTTGCGGCTCATGCCGGTCCAGCACATCTGCTTGTACTCAAAGTGCTACATGGATGCCCCCCCCCCCCCCCCCCCCCCCCCCCCCCCCCCCCCCCCCCCACCCCCATGGCTTGTCCCTCGTGCGTCTGATTTTCTAGAGAGTGGCGTACGTATATACTTTGATCGTTGGCTTATTCAGACTGCTTGGGATGCTCGATAGAGTGTGACACCTTTTTTTTTCTTCATGAACTGTGGCACGATATTCATCAATGATGAGAGTGGATGAGTGGCTCGCCTTGACTGTTCTATGCACTGTATTTTGTGTTTGCCAGGCAGTTTGCGCTTACTACTACACTTATTCTTATTCTTGGGCTCTTGGCTCAAGTAGTACTCTACTACCCACTGCTTCTTGTAGAAACTTTGGCATCTTTCTTCTTTGCCTGTTCTTTCTATTACTAGCAGGGGTGATATTTAATCTAAGGCTTCTTGTTGCATTTTTGAGAATTCGAGCATTGTTACACTATGAGAGCACTTGTATATTTGTGGTACTCAACATTATCTGGTCCACAAAACCATGTTATCTTTAAATAGTGGCAAAATATGCAGGATGGAGTAATCCTTAAATCGATAGAGACAAATACACACTTCTTAACTTGGACAGTAAATAGACCAATCCACATAACAGGAGATCATATTTGGCAATGATGTTAGCAATCCTGTAATTGTATCGACCATAGCAAACATTCTTTCAAGAGAAATGTTCAATCTCCTGGCGTGGACAAAGTGCATAGCCATATATGATGAACAATTATTGTGCATTCAATCATCCACGAACAACATCAATATGTTCATGTCTTGGAAACATCTGAATCGGATCATTGCCACTACCAAAAACGCCAGCTCAATTTATTGTTGCTTCTCAGGCCATACTGAACCGAGCAAGAATAGATGTGAACGAAGTAGGAGCGGAGTTCCCACACGTTTAGCCAGCATCCTCTTGCAGTCACCAGCGTGCACCTTACAAGAATACATTGGAAATGAGCTAGCTATGCTCGTGAAGAAGTTCCATAAGTTCTCCAAGAAGAATCGCTTCGGAAAGTCTTCAAGATCCAGCTCAAGAAATGATGAAGCTTCTACTCGTGACCACAAGAAGAGAACATGCCACAAATGCAAGAAACCTGGTCACTACATCTCTGAGTGTCCTCAATGGGACAAGGAATCTAATAATAATAATAATAATAATAATAATAATAATAATAATAATAATAATAATAATAATAAGAAGAAGAAGAAGAAGAAGAAGAAGAAGAAGAAGAAGAAGAAGAGGAGGAGGAGGAGGAGGAAGAGGAGGGAGAGGAGGAAGAGGAGGAAGAGGAGGAAGAAGAGGAAGAAGAGGAAGAAGAAGAAGAAGAAGAAGAAGAAGAGGAGGAAGAGAGGAAGAGGAGGAAGAGGAGGAAGAGGAGGACGAAGAAGAAGAGGAAGAGGAGGAAGAGGAGGGTGTTGGGTCCTCAAGAAACAGATTTTGAACCAAAACCCTAGGAAAGAGGGTGTTGGGTTCGAGAGGAAAATGAATGTTGATGGTTCTTACTGGAAGCCTGAGCAGTACCCCAAAACCACATGGGTTGCTGCAAAGGGACCTTCAGTAGATCCATCTACCTTATCTGGCTTCACTTGTGCTAACCCTATTATCATTGATTAATCCTTTGATGCAAATTATAAAATGTCCAAAAATCAAAATGGTGAAGTGTTTGCCAGGTATATCGGTACTAACTACAGGAATGGACCACCCTTGAATAAGATCTGGGTGACCAAAAGTTGTCTTGAGAAGCTTCCTGTGAATGTCTGATGACCCACAAGTATCGGGATCAATTGTAGCTCTTTTCGATAAGTAAGAGTGTCGAACCCAACGAGGAGTAGAAGGAAATGACAAGTGGTTTTTAGCAATGTAATGTCTGCAAGTGCTGAAATTGTAAGTAACAGGGTAGTTTGATATCAAGATATTTTGTAACGAGCAAGTAATGATAATAGTAGCAAAAGTGCAGCAAGGTAGCCCAATCCTTTTGAAGCAAACGACAGGCCAAAGTGGTCTCTTATGATAAGCAAAATGTTCTTGAGGGTACACGGGATTTTCATCTAGTCACTTTCACCATGTTGGTTTGATTCGTGTTTGGTACTTTGATAATTTGATATGTGGGTGGACCAGTGCTTAGGTGTTGTTCTTAATTGAACAAACCTCCTACTTATGATTAACCCTCCCGCAAGCATCCGCAACTACGAGAAAAGTATTAAGAATAAATTCTAACCATAGCATAAAACTTTTGGATCCAATCGGTCCCTTACGAAATAGCGCATAAACTGGGGTTTAAGCTTCTGTCACTCTCGCAACCCATCATCTAATTGCTACTCCACAATGCATTCCCTTAGGCCCAAATATGGTGAAGTGTCATGTAGTTGATGTTCACATGACACCACTAAGGGAATCACCACATACATACTATCAAAATATCGAACACATATCAAGTTCACATGATTACTTGCAACATGATTTCTCCTGTGACCTCAAGAACAAAAGTAACTACTCACAAATGATAACCATGCTCAAGACCAGAGGGGTATTAAATAGCATATTGGATCTGAACATATAATCTTCCACCAAATAAACCATATAGTAATCAACTACAAGATGTAATCAACACTACTAGTCACCCACAAGCACCAATCTATAGTTACGGTAACGAGATTGAACACAAGAGATGAACTAGGGTTTGAGATGAGATGGTGCTGTTGAATATGTTGATGGAGATTGCCCTCCCCAAGATGTGAGAGTTGTTGGTGATGATGATGACGATGATTTTTCCCTCTGGGAGGGAAGTTCCCGCGGCAGAATCGCTCCGTCGGAGGGCAAAAGTGCTCCTGCTAATGTTCCGCCATGAGATGGCGGCGCTCTGTCCCAAAAGTCCTCCCCCTATTTTTTTCTAGGTCAAAATGACTTATATACCAGAAGATGGGCACCGGAGGTGCGCCTGGGTGAGCACAACCCACCAGGGCGCGCCTGGGCTCCTTGGCGCGCCCAGGTGGGTTGTGCCCACCTGGTGGGGCCCCTCTGGTAGTTATTTGCTCCAATATTCCTCATATATTTGATAAAAAATCTCCGTGAAGTTTCAGCTTGTTTGGAGTTGTGCAGAATAGGTGGCCTGATGTAGCTTTTCCAGGTCCAGATTTCCAGCTGCTAGAATTCTCTCTCTTTGTGTATACCTTGCATATTATGAGAGAAAAGGCATTAGAATTACTCCAAAAAGCATTATTGTGGATAAAAACATTATAAATAACAATAAGAAAACATGATGCAAAATGGACGTATCAACTCCCCCAAGCTTAGACCTTGCTTCTCCTCAAGCAAAAAACGAAATCGAAAAACATGTCCACATGCTTAGAGAGAGAGAGAGAGAGAGGTGTCGATAAAAATAAAATACGGACATAGAAGCATCATGTTCATTATTATAACAACAACAAACTTAAACATAAAACTTTTGTCAAAGAACTTTTATCATAGACTTCTCATGAATAAGTGACCATTCATCACACTTTTGAAGTATAAAGCAAAAAATCTATTAGAAACCAACAAACTATGTTTTCGGTCAACTTTGTAACTACAATTCATCATCTTTTCACGAAGGATCACGTTTTAGGAAGGGTCACGTATTGGAGACGTATCAGCATCCCCAAGCTTAATTCCTACTCGTCCTCGAGTAGGTAAATGATAAAAGAAATAATTTATGAAGTGTGAATGCTAGCAAAGTGCACAAGTTTGATCAATGACAATTTCGATCACTTTTCCTAGCATCATAACAACAATTCTTTCCTATAAAACTTCTCATGTTAAAGTAGCAACCAATTCACATGTTAAGGTTCAAACAATGAATTCTCTTAAAACTCAACAACCTATGTTCTCAGTCACCAAGCAATTCTAATTCAACTTATTCAACAGAGTTTAAGTAAGAGCTCCACATAATCAACCATCATATAGTCTTCTATGATTGCTAACACTCACTGCGTACACATGAGCAAAACGTTTCAACCGGACACATAGAAAGATAGGGGCTTATAGTTTCGCCTCCCAACGTATTCACCTCAAGGGTGATGTCAACAATAATGACTCATGCTATCTATATTCAACTGGACATATGTGCCTAGATCTTTCCTCACCACATGATACTTGCCAAAGGAGAAAAATTAAAAGGAATAGAAGGAAAACTTTGACTCTTTGCATAAAAGTAAATACATAAAAGTAAAAGATAGGCCCTTCACAGAGGGAAGCAGAGGTTGCCATGCACTCATTTGTTTGTATGCTCAACCCCTTAGTGCAAAAGAATGTCACATTGCA